>NC_069502.1:1034245701-1034547576 GCF_027579735.1 Bombina bombina
CTAATGTTCAGAATAGCAATGGAAGGCTGTCCAAGGTTGCTTGGAAAGGATAAGCAAAGCAAAAAGCATGTATACATAAGTGTTAGCAGGCTCAGCAAAGCATTCATTGCTAGTAAAGGTCTTGAATTAGCACAAAGCAGGAAATAATCAACATAAAGCAAGGCAAATCCACAGGCAGTTGTTAAATCTTCAGGCATCCTGACATATCCTAGCAAAGTCACAGTTAGTAACCCTCCATGTGTGGCACAGTTAAAACATATGTACTTCATTCATTCATTCCAAATGCCAAAGGTGCTGCACTTTCAGATAGTGTATAAACAGAACGCATCCAGCTTTTGCTCCGGTGAGCCGGACAGATGAATACTTATCCACATGCAGTATGTCACCAGTAAAGAATGTTCCACAGGCCATAGAGGGTAAATGAGGTAGAGAGGGGATCTCCCTGGCAAATAGAGGTAGTGACAAACCAACGCATGCCTGTGCGTGTTTCACTCCGCTCTCGTGGTCGCTCAGAGCTTCTTCTGGGTTATGACGTCACCCCAGCAAGGTTGCTATTTATTGGACACAGGTGTCACATGGCGCTCAGCAAACTGCCGGGATAGCATCCAACCATTCAGATAGATGCTCTGAAAGGGAACCAATTCTGCTGACTATGGGACGTCCCTGTATGTTAAAAAGTGACTTGTGCACCTTTGGAAGATGGTGGAAGATGGGCACTACCGGATGTTCCACTAAGAGATAGTCATGTGTCGCTCTATCAAAGTGTCCATCCTCCAAACCATCATCCAAGAGTGACCTGAGTTCCAAAAGAAAACTTCTTGTGGGATCAGTATTCAAACATTTGTAATTGTTAGAATCCCCTAATTGGTGGAGTGCTTCCCCAATATAGTCTGCCCTATCCAGAATGACTACGGAGCCTCCTTTGTCGGCTGAACGTATGACTAATTCCTTTATGTCTTGTATATCTTTAAGAGATCACCTTTCCATTCTAGACAAGCTAAATCCTTTCATACCTGTCCCCTTACACCAGTAGAACGTTTGGTTAAGTCTCCTTCAACACGTTTGTAGAAGGTCTCTAATATGTTACCCCTGCTTTGTATCGGGTAAAATTCTGATGGTCTCTTGAAACCGCTAAACTGTTCAACTATTTTTGTTTCTTCATTATAGTTGCTCTGTCTTGTCAATGTATCCAATGTGGTTATGTCACAAACTTCTCTAAAATCCAAGGTTGTAGTTTTTGGTGTAGGATGGGTATTAGAAAAAGTCACTTGTCTCACATCATGTTCATTATCCTGACTATGGTTATTAAAATGTTTATTTAAGGTTAGATTTCTGATTAGCCTGTTAATATCTAACATTGTTTTAAACAAGTTAAAAGTACAGGATCATGCAAAATTGAGCCCATAGCTCAATATTTTGAGGTTTATGGGTGATATGTGTGTAAAGGTTAATTACATTGTTTATTGGTATTTTGAGTTCTTGTTCCCTCTCAATGGATATCTTATTTGTTTCTCCTGTCCTATCCCCGTTTGCTCCATAGGTTTGTAAAAAACCTGTTCAAATACCCTGCGATCTTCACCTAAATTAGAGAGATTATCTTTGATTCTACCTTGTTGAGGGGTACTTGCTTTATACCTGGAACCTGTAGTCTTTGGTTTGACTACCTGATTTGTGTCATTTGGCAAAGGGGTAGGTTGGACAACCTTGTTTCTCTGTCTTTTTTAGGATACCTTTGGGTTCTTTGGGTGTATATTCCCCACCAGATGCCCCTTGATCTTCACCTGACTCTATTTCACTGTCAGATGCTGTAGAGTGTATGGAGTCCCTTCCCTGAGTACCATTTTGTCCCCCTCTGCCCCTGCTCCTAGATCTACCTCCCCTTCAGTAAAGTTTCTACCTTTCTTTTGAGTGTGACTCCAGACATAAACAGTTTTATTTTCATAATCTGTTTGATCATGTAAATATATTTCATTTAAAACATATAGAATTTTTTTTGAATTTTTTTTATTTTATTTTTTATTCTATATGTTTTAAAATCATGTTTTAAAATCACGTGTAAATCTGACCTCAACCAATGAGGTATCAGATACCGCCCATGATTGTGTATTTAAGGCCGCCTGCGATGCGGCATTGTATATTAATTTTTGCAAGCCATAATAAGTTTTTAATAGCTCTTGAAAAAGACGGTAAAGCCATTGAAACGCATTGAGCCAAATAAACAACTATATTTTATTTAAAGATTCAGCTTTATTCTTTCCTGACCGTTGTTGTGAAACCACCTGTGAAGCCATTTGTCTGATATTATCCTGTGAGTATACTGCACTTATGTACCAAGGTGCATAGAAATACTGTACCAATGTGATATTCTTTGAACACAGATACAGACACAACTCTTTTGGGAGAATCATGAAACCCAGAAAGGAATCCTTTGAAGACCCTTAAGAACCAGCGCCTCTATTTGCCATACATATCGATTTTACAGCCTTGGGAGAGACTGTTGGAAGGCAGAGGTTCTGAACAGAGGGAAGTAATTATCCGTATTGTATACATTTCTTCTACTTGATATATATATATATATATATATATAATATTTGTCTATATATGTGTACATATATATTATATCCGTCCTTGACAATCTGGCCCCTCTTACCATAGCTTGGAAATCACACACTCATCCTCAGCCCTGGCATACTCCTCTGACACGGTACCTACGCAGATGTTCCCGTGCTGCTGAGCAGGACTGGAGAAAATCTCGGAGTTCAGCTGATTTTCTTAATTTCAAATTCATCTTAAACTCCTAATATTCTGCCCTTAATCTCTATAAGCAACATTACTTCTCTACTCTTATCTCTAATCTTTCTTCAATCCCAAAATGTCTGCTCTCCACTTTCAATGCTCTTCTCCACCCACCCCCACCTCCTAATACAACTTCTCTGTCAGTTCAAGACTTTGCCAGCCACTTCAATAACAAAATTGACTCCATCAGAAAATAAATCAACTCTCAACATAATTCCTCTCTCTCACCCCCTCAAACGCTTGCAACCAACCACAACCCACATAGCCATAAACTTAGCTCTTTCTCCCCTGTTACTGAGGAAGAAGTTTCAGCACTTATACTGCACTCTCACCTCACTACCTGTCCCCTTGACCCTATCCCATCACAGCTACTCCCCTCCCTCTCTTCTACCCTTACCCCTATTCTCACACACATTTTCAACCTCTCCCTAAGCACCGGTATATTTCCCTCATCTCTGAAACATGCACTGGTCACACCTATCCTCAAAAAACCTTCCCTTGATCCAACCTCCCCATCCAACTACCACACTATTTCCCTCCTCCCTCTTGCCTCAAAGCTTCTTGAAAAACTAGTATATGCACGCCTATCCCATTTCCTTACATTAAACTACCTCCTTGACCCACTGCAATCTGGATTTCATCCCCATCACTCCACAGAGACAGCAATCGTTAAGGTTACCAACAACCTACTTACAGCAAAATCAAAAGGCCACTTATCTCTGCTTATCCTCCTTGATCTGTCTGCAGCCTTTAATACTGTTGACCACCCTCTTTTGCTACAAACCCTCCAATCCTTCGGCATCTGTGACACAGCCCTCTTGTGGCTCTCTTCCAACATGTCAAACCACACCTTTAGTGTAGCCTTCTCTGGGGAAGGAATTGTACCCTGGCAAGCAGTTTTGAGAAACATGCAGATGATTTAGAAATTAGACTGCGGGACAGTTGGTACAATAAGAATGTGCACCAAAAAGCAAGGAGGAAATTAACTAACGCAGATAGGGGTGCTTTTCTCAAAGACCATGTGAAGCTGAAAAATACCACCAATAACAAATTGATATTTGTGACCGATTTTTCGGCGCAATACGAAGATATCTGCAGTATTGTACATAGGTATTTTTCATTGCTTATAGCTGATGATGGCCTTGCAGGTACGGTAAGGGCTGTAGATTTTCCTACAGGAAGAATAAATCGATTGGGAGTATTGTATCTCCATCTCAGCTCAGAAAACCAGTGTCTGCAATGGCATCATCCTCATGGTTGAGGCACAGAGGGACCTTTAGGCGTGGCTACCCGCAGTGTAAAGCCTGTGAATATGTCCATGTTAATACAACCTTTAGATCTTTCATGACAAGCAAGACTTTTGATGTGGCATCCTGCCTTAATTGCAGATCCACCTATTGTATTTACCTGCTTTGGTGCTCTGTCATCAACCTACAGTATGTAGGATTAACCACCAGAGAGGTGCGCTCACGTATTCATGAACACCTGTCCACAATAAATGTGGGCAAAATTAGCACACCTCTGGTGGACCATTTTGTGAAAAGACATGGAAAGAATTGTGGCTCACTGAGGTGGATGGTTATTGATAGGGTGCAGGCACATAGGAGGGGAGGGGATAGGTACCAGATGTTATCCAGCCAAGAAATGTATTGGATCTTCAGATTTCAGACCAAGAGACCTTTCGGCCTGAACTCTGAGTATGATTTTATCAATTACTGGTGCTGATCTCCCTCCCCTACCTTCGTCTGTGGGTACCCACACATGATTCATTTGGTTAAGTTTGGCTCTATAAGGAGTTTCATTCATTTATTGGTGATTTGTACTTGCATTCATAAGTCTCCACCTGGGTTTAGCCATAGATCACCTACTATGCATAGTAAGCACAAGTATACATATACACAAATATACTCAAAGCCAGTCTGGTTAAGTTTGGCTCTTAAATGAATTTTTTTGTGATATGTACTTGTTTTTATGTGTCTCCACCTGTTTTTAGCTATATAGCACCCACTATGCTCAGTAAGCACAAGTACATATATACACGAATATACTTATGTACATATGCACACAGACAAATCCCCTGGTTGGGCTGTATAGGTGTATGTATGTATGTATGAGCACCACTATGCTGGAGATTGCATCCTCTTTTCCTATTTACTGTCACTGTCCTTGTCCAGATTAGCCCATATTTTTAAACAACAGGGGATATGTATTCTTGATAGGTTAAGCGGCTAATGTCCTTTTGCATAACATCTCTTGTTAAGGTATACTGCTTTCCTGTTTCATTTGAATGACTTGGTGTTTTACATGTACTGCTATTTACACACATGTTGGTAACAATTAAGGTTCAATGATAATCATAAAGGAATGTTAAGGTTCATTCTATTTTATGAAACAATAACCGCAATGGAATTTTAAGGTTTATTTCATGTAAAGTGAAATATGTACACCCCTGTTTCTTTAAATCTTAAGTGATGTTTTTATCAATCAGAGCCCAGAGAGGGGTTCATAAGTTTGAGTGAGAGAGTGGATTTTAGGGACTATGAGTACGGCTTTCTAGCCGAAATGCGTCAGTCTGTGCATTCAGGGGGTTCTATCCATCCCTCTGTATTTTATTGTCAATTGTGCAATAAAAGTTACGTTTTATTTAAACCTAAGTTGCTGGCGAACTTTTCTTTTTTTTGCCTCCTCTGCCCCGTCACCACTTTCTGTCGGGGTACTGCAAGGCTCTTTCCTTGGTCCCCTACTTTTCTCAATCTACACATTATCATTAGGTTCCCTAATAAAGTCCCATGGTTCCCAATATCATTTGTATGTCAACGACACTCAAATCTACTTCTCTGCTCCTTCCTTGCTAACCCATGTCACTAACTGTCTTTCTCACATCTCTTCCTGGAAGTCCTCTCACTACCTCAAGCTAAATCTCTCCAAAACTGAGCTCCTTATTTCCCCCTTCTTCTAAAATCTCCACCCCCAATCTCTCTATAACTGTCGACAACTCCATCATTACCCCTACCCCACATGCCCGATGTCCCGGTGTCACATTTGACCCAGATCTTTCTTTCACTCCTCACATCCAGTCCTTGGCTAAAGCCTGCCACATCCACCTTAAAATCATCTCTAAATTTAGACATTTCCTTACACAAGAAACAACTAAGATTTTAATCCACTCTCTCATCCTTTCCCACCTTGATGACTGCAACTCTGTCCTTTCTGGTCTCCCCAGCTGCCGCCTAGCTACTTTACAATCCATAATGAATGCCTCTGCCAGGCTCAGACTCCCGTTTACAGCACTTCTCCATACTGGCTCCCATCTTGTGAAACTCTCTGCCTCGCTCCACAAGACTCTTCCCTAGTATTGAAAGCTTCAAGCGCTCTCTAAAAACTCTACTGTTCAGGGATACATACAACCTACACTAACCTTTCTTTACACCAGTTTTCTCTCCTCCATTGCTATCCCTTGAACCCCCTTAGCATGTATGCCTTAGAGTCCAGCTGTTTGTAGATCACCTTCTTAAGAGCTGACTACAACAGTACGACTCTTGGCAGGGCCCTCAACCCATTTGATCCCTATAATTGTTTTGTTGTACTCTGTTTTTGTTTATAGCGCTGCGGAATCTGTTGGTGCTCTAAAATAACCGATAATAATATTAATGTATTTATATGTGTATATATGTATTGACAGACATATATACAAATATAAATACATTAATATATATGTATACATATATAGACATATTAAAAGATTAAACAGACAAAAATAGTATTATTAAACATATAATATAGGCAACGTATAAAGACTCCAATCATTTTATATGTTTCCTATATTATATGTTTAATAATACTGGTTTTGTCTAAGCTCACATCAGGGTATTATATTCCTTATAGCCTTAGCATTTTTTTAATTAACATTAAATACCCTTGTGCTGGTTAAGAATCGCTTATTTGTTTATTTTTTCTAATTAAATATGTAGACATATATATAAGTGCATTAGAACCCTTTGACATTAAAAAGCTGGAAAGATGTTAAAACATATTTACGCAATATTCATATTTAATAAAGATTTTAACTATGTATTTACTGTAAATATTTCAGATTTGCTAATGCTATGTTGTTTGCGCAATAAATGTTAGGTTGTTTTTACCATTTTTTTTTCTCCATTGACTTCTAGGGGGAATGCAAAAATGAGATTGTGTTTGCGCAATCTTGGGTATTAGTTTTTTTCTGCTTTTTTTCTCTATTGATTTCTATATGGGAATACATGCACGCACACGCAAAAACATTTAGGATTTTTGCGCTATTCAGGTTAATGCTAGCACAAAATACGTTTTTTTTTAACTTGTAGTACGAACGCAACCCGACTAGCGCAAAAAGGTTAACTCTAGCGGAGTTTACCGATCACAGAAAAAAAAATACTACGCCACTTGTGATCTAGCCCTTAGCCTTGCAGGGACAATCTTGGTGCAATTATCAAAGAAAATGGGCTGTCTCTGTGAGTGGTGAGCTGTTTCCCAAAGAAATAATGAAAGCTCTTTGCTATGTAAAAGTTATGCATTATAAAAATTAATAATAATCATACAGAGTTCTCCCTTAAATAAATCATTTGCAACTATCAGAAAAATTCTGTGTCCAATAAAGTTCATTAACTTAAAAAATATTTGTAAAGCAGATAAAATAATCATGCTGAGAAATTGTTCTCTATTAATGTCCAAGTGCAATCTCAGAATATATAAAATCTTAAAAATTCTCTATTTCCAGTAACAAATATTGTCAATTTGCGGAGACTGTATCTAGTTCACAAGGTGGTTGTATTTGAATTATTTAGTTTGGAGCAAACTTAAGATTTCTCTACATGATTATTTTATCTGCTTTACAAATATTTTATAAGTTAATTAACTATATTGGACAAAGAATTTATCTGATAGTTGCAAATGATTTATTTAAAGGGATAGTCTAGTCAAAATTAATCTTTCATGATTCAGATAGATCATACAATTTTAAGCAACTTTCTATTTTACTCCTATTATCAATTTTTCTTTGTTCTCTTGGTATCTTTATTTTAAAAATCTAGAATATAAGCTTAGGAGCCGGCCCATTTTTTTTCAGCACCTGGGTAGCACTTGCTGATTGGTGTCTAAATGTAGCCATTCAATCAGCAAGTGCTACCCAGGTTCTGAACCAAAAATAGTCTGGCTCCAAAGCTTGCAATGCTGCTTTTTAAAATAAAGATACCAAGAGAGTGAAGAAATCTAAATCATGAAAGTTTAATTTTGACTAGACTATTCCTTTAAGGGAGATGTCCCAATGATTATTATTTTTATTATGCATAGATTTTTATTTAAATTGTATGTATTTTAATTCTGGATTTAGTGTGTATGTAAATATTATTCAGATTAAGGGCCAGATTGCAAGTGGAGCACTAATTTATCACTTGCCCGCAAACGGCAAATTTGCCTGTTTGCGGGCATGCAATAAATAACCAGCCATTACAAGTATCTGGTTAATTTTCTGAATGTCCGCCAATTGTCCCAAAAATTAAGTGGTGTTTTTTTTTATTAAAATTTATATTTGCTGCCCATCGCTGTGCGACTTACCCCCTTTGCTGCGCTTAGGTTCTGGCCATGTATGACAGCATCAGAACAAGGCTGCCATTGGAGCCTATGGAAGAGCTTCTGTGCAATGGGAACATGAGGTCGTGTTTGCATTGCACCTAACTCATAATACCAGCGCACATTTGCATGCTCTGGTATTACAAAGATCGCTTTCTTGAATTATTTTAATTTTTGCCTCGGTCCAAGGAGGAATCTGTACCCACTACAGCTATACCTCTTGATCATATTTTAGCCACCATACGTAGCAATTTGACTTCTTCCTTGGGGGAGGAGATGCTGACTGCACAAACCAATGCCCCTCCAGAGAAACCAAGTTGCAAGTGCTTTGTACCTGAGAACCTTTGCAGACTGTTGCACACTTGCCACTGTCCTAAAGCCACAGGTCACCCGAGAAAGAACCAAATGATTTGGTCTGTCACTCGACAATTCTGGTGGCCAGGTCTTTATTCTGATGTTGCTGCGTATGTTGCCTCCTGCTCTGTTTGTGTGCAGAATAAGACCACTCAACGTCTTCCTGTGGCTCTTCTCCAACCTACTGCTAATGGTGAGCATCCTTGGACACATCTATCCATGGACTTGATTTTTCAACCTCCCTTAAATTTTTGCCCTGGAGGTCTTCCATTTACTTTGGTTACCCAAGGAGATAGTCTAGGATAGCCTGTCATGTCTATGGAGATGGCAACAACCACAAGCAACATATTGCCTATTATGGCAGATATATTGATGACCTGTTGATGGTGTGGAATGGAGATGAAATAACTGTAGAAAGCTTCCTAACAGCCATGAAATCCAATGACATGAACCTGAGATTTACAGCTGAACAGCATAAAATCAATATAAAGTTTTTAGATCTGGAGTTGATGGTTGATATAGAGACCAACACAGTAAGCACCGCGGTGTATAGGAAGCCCACAGGAGGCATTACAATCTTAAATTTTGAATTGTGTCACCCCAGCCACGTCAAGAATGCCATCCCCAAAGGACAATTTATAAGAACTAGAAGAATTTGCTCAGATACAAAAACCTATGAGAAACAGTGTAAGATACTTGAGGAAAGTTTGTTGCATAGGGGTTACCTAGAACCTTTACTAAAAAAACACTAAAAGTGAGGTAGATTCAATACCGAGAGAGGATTTGTTCAAATACAAAAATATTAAGAAAAGACAAAGAAGACGCATAGATGAAACAGAAAAAGTAGTATTCAGCACTCCATATAGCTTAGAATACAACAAGATCTGTAACATTGTAAAACAAAGTTTACCTATACTAGCAGTAGACCCTTGCATGGAAAAAGTAGCCATGGGAGGCTGTAAATTTGTGGCCAGAAAAGGCAAAACCATTGGCAACATAGTAGCTCCTTCTGAATTACCTGCTATAAACACTAGGACATGGCTACCGAACAGATTAGGATATTTCAAATGTAAAGCACAACATTGTAAAACCTATAACTATATTGTAGAAGGCACAAGCTTCAAGTCCACAGTTATAAATTGTTAATATGACATCAGATTTAAATTAACTTGTAATTCCAATTTATGTCATCTATCTTTTAACCTGTAGGGGGTGCCAAATCCAATATGTAGGTAGAACTAAACGACTCCTTAAGGATAGGGCCCTGGAACACATAAGAGACATAGAAAACCCAGAAACACTTACACCAGTGTCAAAACACTTTAAATCAATGCAGCAGGGTGATGCCTCATTGCTCTCTGTCCAAGTAATAGATCATGTCCCCCAGCAAAAACATGGGGGGGATAGAGAGTATAAACTCAGATACAAAGAAGTACAATATATTTAATAATTATTCTTTAAAATAAACCCCCAATAAAATGCATATACAAAACAATTAAAATTAATATAAATTCCTAGTGGGGGGGCGGAGTAAGCCAAGCACCTGAGCGGTCTCACATTGAGAGAGCTCTGCTCAAATAACATATTTATGCCACATTAAGACCGCTCAGTTCTACCTAATATCCCATAAAACTGTACCAGAGGACCTAACATGCAAGACCACTACTTTTGGAGGTGAAACAAGGACCTGAACGGCTAAATTGGGACTAGTTCTTTTCACCCATCACAGCTCATATACGAGACTGAGTAGGAGCAGCCATTTTTTTTTCTACTCTGCTTTTTCCTGGAGCACGGAGTGTCTGCCGAGACAATTGCGGCTTAAAACTATCTCTGATAAGTCACAGAGTACTTCCCCCGTGCCGCTCCTGAGAGTTCCTAAGGTTAGCTCTTCAGTAGGTGAGCTTTAGCGACAGCCTCAGATAGAATTCAGGGCCAATCTACACAATAGAGAGTCAGAGCCTTGCTCTCAGCAGGGGAAAACGTTTTAACGTTTTAGCGCTTTTGAGACTGAAACATGGCCATGGAGTCACAAATTGCCTGCGCATTACATTCCTTAAGCAGCAAATTAGACATATACCATTTCACACTGCTGCAAGAGATGAGGGCTGGCTACGAACCCACGCAGGAGTGGTTGGTAGGCTCTACAGAGACACCGGACAGCAACATAGCTTATCTTGGGGTTACCAACCTGCCATCCATAGCGACTCAAGCTACAGAAGAAAATGTTGCAGAGGCTAGCACTGGAAGGAGCAGAGAATGTGGAAGTCATTCTGCTGAGGGCTCTGAGCGGTTAATAGAGACACCCATATGGGAAAGCACACAGTTGGGACTCCCTTATTTGTATGCCGCTGATGACACTACCTGGTCTTCCTCCAAAATCTGTGGCATGGTCCCGCATCTTCAGACAGAGGGAGCTGATATCCAGGTGTCGATCACTCATTCTGACATAGAGGTTAGTCTTCCAATACAGAAGGGCCAAAGTGTCTTGCGACAACACGCTATCAAGCCTGAGGCAGGGATCGCCGCAATATTTAGACCGCATGTTCCTCTACACATGGATATTATTCGACCAAGCCTGATTAACTTTCAGCACTCATGGGACTCTTTTCTGACCCATATACCCGCCTTAGATCGTTTCCTTAGGAGAGGGATTGGCTAATTATATGGACACACTCTCTTCTTTGGGGCTCCTAGACAAATCCTTGCTTGGTTGTTTGACCCACTCTCATTTCCATGTTCATATATTTTATATAACCTAAACAGTTTTTTTTTTTCTATGTCACACTGCTACTATAAGAAACCTCCTCAGCAGACTTCTTGTTCCTAATAGGGGTTATACACTATTATATAGTTGTCAATTCAATTCACAGCTAGAACAGTAATATTTACAACTCCCCATATTCGTATAATATACAATTTGTATATTCCTCTGTGTTTAGTTTCATAATCTCTGTAGGGGTATTTTTAACATTATTATATGTTGCCTTACGTTCTGAATAACCACTAGTTTAGTTTAGAATATCTATCTTATGACCACCATCTTGCTTAATTATTATAAGTAATGTCGCTGCACCCTTCACTATGGGGAGAGAAGTACACTCTAACACAGTTATATTTAGCACCTTAATAATCTCCCTACATTTATCTTAATCATACTATATTTGGGTTTCCAACATTAAATATTAACTAAGCTGTGTCAGCAATCACTAGTATTTGTTATATGCAAGGTACTGCCCTTCATCCTCTATCACTACCAGCTTCTGATAAAATGTAGACTGCTGAGAGATCTTAGATACATACTTATATTTTTATTCTACTTATATTCTGCCTGTACTGATTTATGTATGTCCCTTTGTCTGATGGGAAATTACTCTGGCTCTCTCACGGTAACACACTATACCTGCTGTACAGCAGGGTTAACCTCTATACCAAATAAGAAGGTCTCCTGCACATAATTTCTTGAACCTGGCCCTTCTTAGCTTAGTGCATTATATCCAGTTGAGGTCCGACATACTGACTTTAACATAGTTGCTGTTGTTAGATAGTTTAGTTAATATGGTTTCTTTTAAGCTTTGACACTCCTTTCCCACAACCCAGATTGTCTCATATACCCACAGTAACTGTGGTTAATTACTCTCATCTCTTTTGAATATAATCTCTCTCATTACGGGACATTACCTGATTCTACTTTCAGGCTACTATATCTAACATGGGGAATACTAGATTGTATGTTATAGCTCAACTTATATGGCTATTGGAATCCCATTTAATATGTGACCTATACTTGGTAGAATGAACTGACTTATTGGACAAATACTTAGTCAACAGCAATTAATTACACTGCTTATATTTAGACATGGATAACTGTTCATATACCTTGTTATTGATTCCCTTATCTTAGAATGTGGCTACTGACATCCTCCTACTTATGTACATGAGGTGAGAATACTCTCAAATCCTTTTTATATATATTCCCTAAACTCTTATTTACTGGGTTATATAGCTACTGCATGTGCCTGGCCAGTTTGATGTCAGTCCTATCCAGAAAAAATAATTAACAGGGAGATGTCATAAGTATGTATACATTTACAAGATATATTGGTCTCAACCACTATACACATACAATGATCTTAAGCGGTCTGTTACTTGAATGGTTTGACTTCTTTCATTTTACAGTCCCCTCCATTTCTGCTAAGGAGTCTAGTTAGAATTAGAATTATTCCTAATTTTACACAACTAGTTTTTATTAGGGAACCAGTCCTGAGAGAACTGGCCCCAGCTCTTCTCATATAACCTTAGAGATGTCACTGATGTCAGGGTTTTTATGTCTCTCTGCCTTTTAAGTATACATACCCAATAAAAAGCTCTCTCTCTTACCCTATCTTAGGGAGTCCCCTGCAACAGATTATAGCCTCCATATTAGATATTGGGTATTTCCCCAGAGTTGCCTTTACCCCAGATTAGCAGGATATTAGTTCATACTCTAGTATTACTTAATAATTAATAATTATACTTTGCTAGCTCCCACACAGATAATGTAAATTTCCCTAGACCCAGATCCATTATAAAACATTATTCTTTATAATATCTCTACTTTCTGGGTTCCATTAACCCCCTACTTATCTTTACATCCCCTTAACCTCAGATAACACACATCTCTAACAGGAGCCCAACCTCCCCCCCCCCCCACTCCTCCTGCTCTTTCCTTCTTCTCTTCTTTTTTTCTCCCCTCCTTTTTCATTTCTCTAAAGCAGCTCTGGCCTGCTGATTTTCCCCATCTTGCTTTCTTAAGTACTAGGTCCAAAAGTGACCATTATCAACGCCAATTTCCTCTTTCAGTGTCCATCAGCTTTGTTGGGTTCAAAAGTAACCCTTTGTTTTCATAGAGGAACTAATTTCAGAATATAATATAAAACAGAGGTTCAAGATGACTAGCCATACAGATTCAATGTGTTACTTTTGATTTAATCAATATATATCTGTTTGTTATATAATTTGGTATCTATATTTTATGGTATTTCACATATGTTGTATTATCTCCATAACCTCAATAAAAAATATATTTAAAAAAAAAAAAAAATTAATATAAATTCCTAAATTCTGTATATTAGATAAAGTTATAAACACATTGAATTATATTGATAGAAAACCAGATTATGAATCAGATGATACACACTTATGCTGTTATAATATCCTTACTAAGATCATAAAAATATATCTTTACAATTTACCTTATTCGTGATAATCATATTAAAGGGACAGTCAACCCAAAAATTACTTTAACTTATTTAGATTAGTTAAATAATGATCTTTACAGTAAACTGTAGCCAAATTTTCATCTAAATAAACTTTGGCAGAAAATACATTTACTGATCTCATCTGGCCTTTTTGAAATGGCCGCCTGACCCCTCCTCCTCTGACGTCTCCCAAAAGCTTGTACTAACAGGATCCTGTCCTTTCTTCTCGTCCCTGCGCGCTCCTGCAATTTCAGCTCTCTAGCAGCTGTTCATACCCGGCACTCACTGCCTCTTATCCATGCTGTGCGCTGCGTGTTACAGAGAATGAGAGGCAGTGAGTGCCGGGCAGGCGGCGATGTGATGGTCTGTGCCCCAGATTATAATAGAGAAATGATATCCAACCAGGAGCTGACTGGGCACTAGAATAAAACAGACCTTACCAAGCAATTGTTATTATATTTTATGTTTTTTAGCAGATACCTAAATCCACATTCAACTTTATCTCAATTGATGTGGCTTGTGCCCCTGATTTTACAGCTGCGGTCCGTTACAGAAATACACCCTCCCTGCATTTGAGTGTCTGATGACCCCTTATAACCTGATTGCTCCCCAAAAAAGTAGGCACTTAGGCAGAAATAAATTTGCGCCCTTGCAGGTCTTAGAACATTTATCTAATGCGAGTGTGATCGCACAGTACTGGGACACCGGACGCAAATTTATTTCTGCCTAAGTGCCTATTTTTGTTAGGAGCAATCAGGTTATAAGGGGTCATCAGACCCGGTGGTACATTGTCTTGTGTTTATCACTACACATGAGCTCAGCACACGCTACCTTGCCCACTGTCCTTTTTACCAGAGCCTGTCACAACACATGGACGCAGCACCCCTTCACCTTGCCCACTGGCTGTGCATGCACACAGCACCTTACACACTGTCCTGTGCACCACGGTGTTTCACTACACAAACCCCCCTTTACCTTGTCCCACTGCAGCCACTGCCGCATCGAGCTTGTGCCCCTGATTTTACAGCTGCGGTCCGTTACAGAAATACACCCTCCCTGCATTTGAGTATCTGATGACCCCTTATAACCTGATTGCTCCCACCTTGGCACAAGAGGTGGTGTGATCTTACTCGCCTCCCAGACGCTGCTCCTGTTTCATCTAAAGGTTTGTGCCAGCTATGAACACACTGACAGCTTTGCACATGTGTATACAGTCCTACACAAACTATAGTCATCTCTCAGCTTCCGTTTACATGGGAAGTCCCTGCACACCGGTTGGTGTTTGTGGTGCTCTTAGCAAACGTTTTAGGTCCTAAAAAGATTTCTTAGAAACCAGTGAGTGTAATTTCATCTTCACTGTGATCAAACTCAACCAGCGGAGAGCAACAAATGTAACGTCTGCTGTAAGAGCAAGCTGCAGATTTATCACATAACGTATTGTCCCGGACACACAGTATACAGGCTGTATATACCGTTATATGTGATAAATCTGCAGCTTGCTCTTACAGTAGACGTTACATTTGTTGCTCTCCGCTGGTTGAGTTTGATCACAGTGAAGATGAAATTACACTCACTGGTTTCTAAGAAATCTTTTTAGGACCTAAAACGTTTGCTAAGAGCACCACAAACACCAACCGGTGTGCAGGGACATCCCATGTAAACGGAAGCTGAGAGATGACTATAGTTTGTGTAGGACTGTATACACATGTGCAAAGCTGTCAGTGTGTTCATAGCTGGCACAAACCTTTAGATGAAACAGGAGCAGCGTCTGGGAGGCGAGTAAGATCACACCACCTCTTGTGCCAAGGTGGGAGCAATCAGGTTATAAGGGGTCATCAGATACTCAAATGCAGGGAGGGTGTATTTCTGTAACGGACCGCAGCTGTAAAATCAGGGGCACAAGCTCGATGCGGCAGTGGCTGCAGTGGGACAAGGTAAAGGGGGGTTTGTGTAGTGAAACACCGTGGTGCACAGGACAGTGTGTAAGGTGCTGTGTGCATGCACAGCCAGTGGGCAAGGTGAAGGGGTGCTGCGTCCATGTGTTGTGACAGGCTCTGGTAAAAAGGACAGTGGGCAAGGTAGCGTGTGCTGAGCTCATGTGTAGTGATAAACACAAGACAATGTACCACCGGGTCTGATGACCCCTTATAACCTGATTGCTCCAAACAAAAATAGGCACTTAGGCAGAAATAAATTTGCGTCCGGTGTCCCAGTACTGTGCGATCACACTCGCATTAGATAAATGTTCTAAGACCTGCAAGGGCGCAAATTTATTTCTGCCTAAGTGCCTACTTTTTTGGGGAGCAATCAGGTTATAAGGGGTCATCAGACACAAATGCAGGGAGGGTGTATTTCTGTAACGGACCGCAGCTGTAAAATCAGGGGCACAAGCCACATCAATTGAGATAAAGTTGAATGTGGATTTAGGTATCTGCTAAAAAACATAAAATATAATAACAATTGCTTGGTAAGGTCTGTTTTATTCTAGTGCCCAGTCAGCTCCTGGTTGGATATCATTTCTCTATTATAATCTGGGGCACAGACCATCACATCGCCGCCTGCCCGGCACTCACTGCCTCTCATTCTCTGTAACACGCAGCGCACAGCATGGATGAGAGGCAGTGAGTGCCGGGTATGAACAGCTGCTAGAGAGCTGAAATTGCAGGAGCGCGCAGGGACGAGAAGAAAGGACAGGATCCTGTTAGTACAAACTTTTGGGAGACGTCAGAGGAGGAGGGGTCAGGCGGCCATTTCAAAAAGGCCAGATGAGATCAGTAAATGTATTTTCTGCCAAAGTTTATTTAGATGAAAATTTGGCTACAGTTTACTGTAAAGATCATTATTTAACTAATCTAAATAAGTTAAAGTAATTTTTGGGTTGACTGTCCCTTTAAATTACCACACTAAAATACCAGAATCTTCTGTTATTAACCAATAACTCTAGTTCAATGCTCAATATGGATTACCAACTTACTATGCTTAATTAATAACTACCAGGGATATAATCACATTAACCAGTTTATGTACAGTTCTGAAAGAGTTCACTATAATAACTGACTTATAAATCTGGAGTATAAAATCCAGTCTAGTAAATAAATTATTTAGCAATAATGACTAGTTAAGACTACAAAGGGCTTTGAAACACAAGCTTAAAATACTAATTGTGCCCTTTTAAATTTATCAGCTTCAATTAGACTGCAGCAACAATTAATGTATTTGCTTTAAAATATCAAGTTATATATTTAACAGTTTCTTATACTGCACCCAAATAAGCAAATAAATTCTTCCAGGGTTCCTCTGATAAATCCAATTTCACCTCATAAATTAAAAGAGGTCATTTTTGCAAGATGGATAAAAATTAGGCCCATATTGCTTTATAATAGACTGGATCCCAAGGCAACAGTTTGTCAGTCAAAATTCAGCAGCAGACCTCCTTTTTTTTCTCTTGCCTGGGGTTATATCACACGATATAATCCAACCCCTTTTTATTCTAATCATAGGTGATTATTTGGAAATGCCCCACGGTGCTTGTCTTTTTGGATTGGCCCTTCAAATGCTTAGCATTGATTGGTTATTTGGGAGACGCCTCCCTGATTGGCTCATCTGGCTCTGCATGTGTTCCAATAGTTAATTTATTTGGCTGTCATACCAGTTTTAATCCCCTAGGGGGCAGCCACAAATGCAGTTTCACCATCAATTATTGCCACATCTTAATATATCATTTTGAAGTGTTTATATTCAACATACTATAATTCCTAGTATTAATAAGTCACATGTTCAAATACACATGGATCACACAGTACCATTTTAATTATAGATGGGATAATATAATGTCATATTTCTGACTATTCCAATACCAAATACAAGCATGTTTCTAGCGATCATACCAATAAGCAATTACACTGTCAATTATTTGCTCTCCCCAAAATCATAGTATTTAACATCCTGGCATTATATTCATACAAACACAGCATATTTCACATTCCTAATAATTTTTGAGTGCACAGATCAATGTTTATGGCTAATATTCATAGGACATCTTGCTGTCTGTAAAATAAAGAAACAAATGTTACAATTTTGAAACAAACACTTATACATCTACCATACAGCTATTCATTACGTTCAGTATACACTTATCTAATATGTTACAGTTAGGCATTTCTTCTCAGGATATATATATATATATATATATATATATATATATATATATATATATATATATATATATATATTATTAATTATACAGTCTGAGAATCAATTATAATTGAAATTTAAACACAAGTTGTAATTAAAAAATGAATGCAAAATGCAAAACATGTGTTTCTGCTTAGCTAATCTTCATCTAGACATAACGTCTAGAATTCGTGGATTCAACACAGCAGGGGCAATCAACTCTTGCATATACTTAAGCCATGTCTGTTTATTTACAAGAGTCTGATAAGTTTATTACCCATCTTGGGCAGGAAATCAACTTTAAACATAGCAGCCACATGGTGAACATTTCTTTGAAATAACAGCCTGATCTTTGAAATGACTGACTGAACTAATTAGACCAAATGTTTTCTTTTGAATCCTTAGATGTCTAAGATAGAGATGTGGGTCTGTTATAGTTGCAGTCTCACAAATAAATGAATCATTTGGTGTAGACAACCATAAATATGAAATATAAATTTAATAACACTCACAGATACCCTGACATAAATCCCCCTTCCAATTTTAAATAGATGTAGGACACATGTATTTGACTTGGCATAAAGTCAGTGGTACTTGGTGAGTGAATTGACAGTATGCATCATAGACAGCCTTCTATGAAGAGAGTCTGTTATTTTTTAGACCTTATGCTCATTTTCTAGGCATCTTTAAGCTACAATATTTATTTAGTGCATTTGGGGATATGACACTTCATTCTCCCTCTATGACTTGTAGTTGGGATCTAGGATGACATGCTCGCAACTGATTTATATGGACCCATTTATCCATAAAAGTATCGTTTTTAGGGATCCTAATTTTATAGGCGACTAGAGATATTTTGTCAGTAACAACAAAAGGACCCTGCCATGATGGAAGAAATTTCTTCTCCTTAACCTGATCTCTTACAAAGTTATAAAGATAAACTTTATCATTTATTTCATATTCCTTTTTGGACGTCTTGAGATCATAATAGGTTTTAGTGGCAGCTGCGGTTTTCTCTAAGTTCCTTTGAGCAAATGCAAAGGCATATTGTAGGTGCTTCCTTAGGTTCTCCACATATTGATGCGTATTGGCAGCATTTATCAAGTTTTTGTCTGATGTATGGTACAGTAGATGCTGAGGTAGAACCATTCTTCTACCAGTCATCAATTCAAAAGGTGACATCTTGGTAGCACTGTTTGGAGTTACTCCTAATGCCATTAGGACTAGAGGTAATTTTACATCCCAGTCTTTACCTGTTTCACTCACAAACGTTTTAAGGATTTTTACAATGGATTGGTTGTAATGCTCTACACCACCACTTGAGATAGCTCTATATGCAATATGGAGCTTTCTTTTGACCCCTAGTATTTTCCACATTTTGGTCATCACTTCGCTAGTGAAGTGGGTTCCCTGATCGGATTCGATTCTTTGGGGCAAAACAAATCTGGAAAACACGTGGTTGATGAGCAATGCTGCGCATGTTTCAGCACTATTGTTAGGTACACTGATGCACTCTACCCATTTAGTGAACAGGCATGTCACTGATAACATGTATTTGTTACCTCTTGATGACCTAGTTACTGGACCAATAAAATCAATTTGTATATCTGACCATGGCATTACCATCCCCCTTTTCTGCAATGGCGCTCTATGCATTGTTGCAGTGGGTTGGAACTGTGGACAGATTAGACAACCTTGACAGTAAGTTTGAACATCTTTCAACATGTGTGGCCAAAAAACATAGTCACGCAATATTTCATATGTTAATTTGGCGCCATGATGACCAGATGTAAGAGCATCATGGCCATGTTGAAGCATGAGACCTCTGAACTTTGTAGGTATCACCCATCCTGTAACTTCAATTTTGACCTGGATTTCATTAAGATTCTAAGATCTTCCTTGCCAATACCGTCCTCTTTTGAGATGGGGTTGATTTCAGGATCTTCTATGTTTTTATAAAAGATGCCTACAATGGGGTCTTCTTTTTGATTAGTGATCAGGTCCTCACTAAGAGAATCCTGACTCCATTGTACAAGGTGAGGCTCACTTTGTTGTTTAGCCTGGTTTTTGGTAATGGCTTCTACCAGAATTGCACCCATTAAGTGGTTGATATTAAGGAGTTCTCCAGTTATGGCTCCTTGTTTGGCTAATGAATCCACAAGATCATTGCCTTCCTTATCTGGACCTAGAACCCTGGAATGACCCTTGGTCTTTTTACAGTGTATGGTTAACCCATTGGATACCACTAGGTTATCAATCTCGCAGAACAACTTGCCATGCTTGACTGGTTTGTTGTTAGTTTTCTGCATGCCATTCCTTTTCCAAGTTGGCAGGTATTCAACAAAACTGTCACGCACATAAATTGAGTCAGTAATGATCACAAATTCATGAATACCATGTTCAATAGCCATTTCAATGGTATTTAGAACAGCATTGAGTTCTGCAACTTGACTGGATCTTGGTCCAATGTTGAAACCTACAGAAATGTTTGGGAATCCATTTGCCCAAGTTATACCAATGCCAGCGACAAGTCTGTGTTCATTATCAATAGTGGCATGGTAAGAACAACCATCAACATATACCCAAGGTAATGTTTGACCATGGTCCTCATTGTATATCTTATACGGGAAAAGTAATTGTTCCTCCAGGAAATCATCTTCTGATAATTCTTCCCCATGATCCTTAGCAGTACAGTAGTGGAGCTCAGCAAGCAACTGTGTGACTGGATTCTTTTTATTATGCTTGTAGCGAATTTCTAAAGACCAGCCTTGTAAGGAAAGAGTCCAAGCTGTTATGCGGCTATTAGACAAATTCCCATCTCTTATTCTCTCACTTTGCAGATATAGCAAAGGCTGGTGGGCCGTTTCTACAATAATTTTCTCACCCTGACATATAGCTGTGGAAATTTTGTAGAGCCCATACAGTAGATAAGAGGGCTTTTTCGCAATTCGCTAAAATTTATTTCTACTGGAGATAGAGTTTTGCTCGCATAAGCAATGATTTTGCCTAAATTATCATGCTTTTGGTATAAAACAGCACTCATGCTTATATCTGTGTAACCTGTTTCAAGTAGAAAGGTGTACCACCTTCAGGGTACGCTAAGCAAGGTGATTGGGTGTGTTTTCTCTTCAGCTTCTTGATGGCTGTCTCTTGAGTCTCACTCCAGTGCCATTTCACATCCTTCTTTAGAAGAAGTAGTAGTGGTTTAGCTAATTCTGCATAATTATCAATACATTTGCGAGAATAATTTGTCATACCCAGGAATGATCTCAATTCCTTTCAGTTAGTTGGGTTTTTAGAATTTATTATAGCTTCCACCTTTTTCTTCTGAGGATTTAACCCTTTAGAAGTAACTTCATGCCCCAAGAAGTTTACACGAGTGCACACTATTGAGCTTTTTGTAGGGATAATTTGACACCTGCCCTTTTAAGTTGGCTGAGGACGTGTTTAAGTTCTGTGATGTGTTTTTCAAAGTCTGTGCTTTTGATTAAAACATCATCAACATAAGATAAGGTCCCCCTTTCCAGTGCATCAGGCATAGCCTTATACATTAATACTGCAAATTCATGTCCAGAATTTATGTATCCAAATGGGAGTCTTTGGAATGCATACTGGACCTTTTGGAACGAGAATGCAAGCTTATACTGGTCCTCTTCATGTACCTTTATGGTCCAATATCCCTGTGCACAATCAATGACAGTGAATATTTTAGATCCCTGCATCTGCACTAGGCACTGGTCAATGTATGGCACAGGCTAGCCAGACATGTACACTCATTTGTTTAGCTGTCTTAACTCAGCACACAAACGCCATTGTCCATTGGGCTTAAGAACACCTAGAATAGGATTGTTGTAAGAGCTATACACCTGTCTGATAATACCTCTTTCTTCCAAGTTCCTTATGATTTCTGCGAGAGAATCATATGAGGCTAAAGGAAGTCTGTATTGTTTAACAAAGACAGGTGGTGCATTGGGATCTGTTTGGATTCTTGCAATGTGCAAGTCTGTAGTCCCACAGTCATAAGAATCCCTAGCAAAAATATCCTTGTACTCCATCAGGAGTACTCATAGCTGTTGGTGTTCATCATCACTGTAACAGCCATTAGCTAAGGAGATTTGCTCTTCGACTATTTGCTGAAATCCTGGAAAGATTTCAGGCTGTTCTATCTCATAGGCTTCTTCCAACCTAGAGGTGAGATCCCCTTGATTATAATTTCCATTGCCCCCATGATTCTGGGTATCGGGGTATTCTGGGTATCAGCTGATCAAACACCATGGAGGCATCTTCAATTTTACAGATGCCTTCATCTGAGCTGAAGGGATAAATAGACTGAATAGTAAATAGTCCTTCTGGCATAGATGCAAAGGATTGTTCTATTAATTGTTCTTCAGTTAAGTATCCTTCAGGTATTAGCCCAATTACATTATTCTGGAATCCAAAAGTGTAATAACTTGATTGCAGTGCGTAGTTCCCTTGGATAAGGTTATATCCTAAAGAGTCATGTTATGCACAATAACATGTTTTGGAATAGTTCCAATATTTAGCATAGGAGTATGGGTCATTGTAATACCCAGATTTTGCATTCTATTGGAGAGGCAAATTAGTGTTTCAGAAGTTTTTTATTCCTGACCTCTTTTTATCTATAAGGATAAGAGGAATTTATCAGCCCCAGCACAGATTACAACATCGTTAGACACCTGCATATTCACAGTATATCGCAATTGCTGGTTTGATTTCAGGGCGGCATTCTCATCCTGAAATACTTCAGGGTCCCCCTTTAACTTGCTCCAGAGGCAAGAGTTAATCAAATCTATTTGTATGGCATATCTATGTAAGAGATCATTGCCAATGTTTATTTGATTATGGGGAGTATTTAAAACTAAAAACAGGTGCTTTGCTGATTTATTAACTATAGATATAGATAATTAACTATAGATATAGATAATAAACACTTAGCTGTGAAATTACACTTAGCATCCAGGCCATGGGCACAGTGGTCTTGGGGAGAAAGGAATTTAATCACTTTAGGATCGCTTATATAGCTAGCTTCCTCTTATAAGCTCAATTTGGCATATTTGGTTTTACCAAGGTCATGCACTTGCATAGGGATAACTAGATCATCCTTAACTCTCTCAATTCCTGCGAGGTATTAGGTATGGCCTCCCCCTTTAGGGATTTTATGATCCCCCTTGTGGAGAGATATGGTTAATACATCGCCGTCTAAGGAAATATTTGCTATCTTTCCAGTCGAAATTTTAAAAAAATTACCATCAGAGCCACTTAAAGGAGTCTGATCATCTATTTGTAAGATAGTGATATCAGGTATAGAGTCATTCCTGAAATTAATCTCCACAGCATCTGGCTTCTCTTCCACCATGTGACAATTATGTTGGGTGCGAGATATACTGGATCGCTCATAATTAATAGGCCTTTTTACTTGTGACCAAATTACATTATTTATGCAATCAATTATGGTGCTTAATCATTTCAGGAGATCACTACCAAAAATTAAACGATCAGTTGGCAGATCCACTATAATGACCCTGTTCCCCAGTTTAAATTTTAACCATGCGGTACCGTAGACTTTTAGAGAGTTACGCCCAACACCTATTAGTGAACCATCAAATTATTTTATTTTAGGTTTGTGGAATGTTAGCTCATTTAGCTGTGTGTAGTACCTGTGGGATAAAATAGCTGCCTGAGATCCAGTGTCAATCAATCCCATGATGGGGTTGGAGACTGAATCCTGGAGCTCAGCTAATACATAATACCTTTCTGCAGTTTCTACCATTTCACACATAAAATTGGCATTATCACACATCTGTGGGCTTTGCCACGTGTTACCTGAATCTGCCACGTTACCTGATGCAGATGAAACTTCATTCTTACCAGTCCATCCCTCTGTAATAGGATTGGCAGGGTTCCTGTGTACTGCATCTGTGGAAATAAGGTTAAGAGAATACTGCAAGGGAATAGATTTGTTAGTGCTTTCAGGCTGAGGTTGCTCGTCATCACAGCTAAATCGTCTGTTTCCGGTCTGTAGGGAGAGAATATGATTAGTACCATTATTGACATTTATTATTCCATTTGGTATATCTCTTCCCCCTCTCTCAGGTAATACTGCAGTATTTATGACTGTGCCTGTGGCCCACTGCTGGCCACTGGCTGTAAAGGATTATTAGGGTGCTGAGCCATAAAAGCTTGGCTCATATTAGTAAATAGTGTACATAATTGGCTAACTTGTGTACTGAGTTGGCCCACTTTAATGGACAAACTATCTTTACCCATAAACCGATTCTTTTTATATCCCAGGGTATTGATTCCTGGATCCTTGGGATTCCTCAGAATCATAGCTATTGTTCCTATTTTAACATGGTTGTCTTTGTGGTTCAACTTGTTCAGCATTAGTATTTTAGGGAGCACTATTTACTTGGAGTGTCTGGTTACCCTGAGAGTATTTTCACCACTTTTGGTATTTACTTTTATGGGAATACCGATAACCTTGTGGGTTTTCATCTCTTTGGGGATAATTATTTACCTGGATATGCCCCCCATTTTGAGTATATTCCCTCTGCGCCTCAGCCCATGTTGGGGGAGGGGCAGAGTAAAAACTTTGTGGGGATGGCCTGTTTTTTAGGGCCACCTCTGCATAGATTTTCTTGTTAGACTCCAAATTGAGGGGGTTAGGTGACACCCTAGTTTCTGCCACAATTTTGGGACTGGGTTGTGTTTCCCTTTTAACCCCCTGTTCACTGGACTGCTAAATAGAGTATAACTTTGTACTCTCTTTGATCAGCCAGACCAATGAGCAGTGCTCATCAAAATCTCTAGCTAAATGAAGTTTGATGGGCGCGGGCAATGCTTCGAAAAATAAATTCACAAATTCTGAGCATTCAAATATGGGGTAATCTTCAGCCATACTGTACGCACTTTTTAGTACAGAAAGGAATTCTATAGGGCTTTGATTTGCACTACATTTTAAACCGTATACAGCTATTTTCACTGCAGTTTTAGTGCGATATTGCCCGAATTCCTTTCTGCACTGTCGTTTTGTCTCATTCCAGGAATTAATATTCATATCCTTTAGTGAAGCAAAGAATTTGTTATATTTAACTTCAAATACCCAGGGCAAAAATTCAATTTTTGACTGCTCACTAGTAACATTCATAATGGATAAAGCATTTTCATAAGTCACTAAGTGGTCAATCATAGAATTTGTTCCCTTGTTGGATAACTTAGGTACTGCACCACTTAAAAATGTAATTATCTTAGGGGTGTCATATATCTTATTAGATGTATCTTGGGTTTTCCAAGGGACCTTATTTTTGGGGCTGGAGCACCCCTATCTGCCCTATATTCACTATGGGAGACCCCTTACGTACATTAGTACTGCATGAGCTATTTGGGTAGCTGGCTCCCCCCTCTGACTCACTACTAGAGATGCTCTCCCCCTCCTCAGCTGAGTTATAGCAGTTCCCTGAATTTATAACATGAGGTGACTGTCTATTTAGGAAATGTATTTCTGACCCAATAGGGGTCCTTTGTTTAAATTCATTTCTAAATTTCTGCAGTTCATTCCTGATGTATTCCTTAAGGGAGTTTGAATTATCTGCATTATCCTCATTGCTAATAGAGGGGTTTTCATTATAATGATACAGCCTTTTTAATTCACTTAACAATCTTTGGCTTTGTGCAAGTTCCTTATGCAAATCTTCTATGGTTATATTTTTGTAAGTTGGCCATCTTTTGGGCAAACTAATCAATTTTATCCTGGATTCGTTCTGCCTCTTCCTCATCTAAACTTAATTAATAATTTTCACCCCTCAGTAGCTCCAATTGTGAATTTTGTACTTCTATTTTATTGTACATTTCATCGTTCAGGCCCCAAGTTTTGAAAATTATTTCATTGCGTTTTCCACACTTTTGAGGTTGGCCCAATTTTAACAGCCCTTCAGCATCTTAATGTAAGCGCATAATTCTCCCTTAATAATTAATCTATTTTTAAGGTGAGAAATGGCTTCTGTTTTAAGCGTTTCTGCATGACTAATGGGCAATTATGGAGAGCATATTTCAACACTATGTATAGAATTAATTTATTCACTTCTAGTAACAGACATTATTATATTGGCTTAGTGTTTAGTTAAATTAAAATGCTAATACAATTTTGACGAATAAGAGGAAAGAAAAAAAAATATTAATATTTATTTTAAGATATGAAAAATTAATATTTTGTATCAATTTAAAAAAAAAAAAAATAATATATATTTTTTTTATAATCTCTCTTTACTACAAATATATCATATCAATGTGATAAATATTAATAATATCTACTGCAGTGCCTCCAAATAATATGTCAGTATATGGCCGGGATATAATACAATATATTTAATAATTATTCTTTAAAACAAACCCCCAATAAAATGCATATACAAAACCATTAAAATTAAAATACATTCCTAAATTCTTTATTTAGTTTAAGTTATAAACACATTGAATTATATTTATAGAAAACCAGATTATGAATCAGATTATACACACTTATGCTGTTATAATATCCTTAAAAAGATCATAAAAATATATCTTTACAATTTACCTTATTCACGATAATTGCATTAAAATACCACAATAAAATACCAGAATCTTCTGTTATTAACCAATAACTCTAGTTCAATGCTCAATATGGATTACCAACTTACTATGCTTAATTAATAACTACCAGGGATATAATCACACTAACCAGTTTATGTACAGTTCTGAAAGAGTTCACTATAATAACTGACTTATAAATCTGGAGTATAAAACCCTGTCTAGTAAATAAATTATTTAGCAATAATGACTAGTTAAGACTACACAGGACTATGAAACATAAGCTTAAAATACTAATTGTGCCCTTTTAAATTTATCAGCTTCAATTAGACTGCAGTAACAATGAATGTATTTGTTTTAAAACATCAAGTTATATATTTAACAGTTTCTTATACTTCACCCAATAAGCAAATCAATTCTTCCAGGGTTCCTCTAATAAATCCAATTTCACCTCAAAAATTAAAAGAGGTAATTTTTGCAAGATGGATAAAAATTAGGCCCAGATTGCTTTATAATAGACTGGATCCCAAGACAACAGTTTGTCAGTCAAAAGTCAGCAGCATACCTCTTTTTTTTTCTCTTGCCTGGGGTTATATCACGCGATAGAATCCCACCCCTTTTTATTCTAATCATAGGTGATTATTTTGAAATGCCCAACGGTGCTTGTCTTTTTGGATTGGCCCTTTGGATGCTTAGCATTGATTGGTTATTTGGGAGACGCCTCCCTGATTGGCTCATCTGGCTCTGCATGTGTTCCAATAGTTAATTTATTTGGCTGTCATACCAGTTTTAATCCCCTAGGGGGGAGTAGACAACTGCAAATGCAGTTTCACCATCAATTATTGCCACATCTTAATATATAATTTTAAAGTGTTTATATTCAACATACTATAATTCCTAGTATTAATAAGTCACATGTTTAAATACACATGGATCACACAGTACCATTTTAATTATAGATGGGATAATATAACGTCATTTTTCTGACTATTCCAATACCAAATACAAGCATGTTTCTAGCGATCATACCAATAAGCAATTACACTGTCAATTATTTGCTCTCCCCAGAATCATAGTATTTAACATCCTGGCATTATATTCATACAAACACAGCATATTTCACATTCCTAGTAATTTTTGAGCTAATATTCATAGGACATCTTGCTGTCTGTAAAATAAAGAAACAAATGTTACAATTTTGAAACACACATTTATACATCTACCATACAGCTATTCATTACATTCAGTATACACTTATCTAATATGTTACTGTTAGGTATTTCTTCTCAGGATATATATATATATATATATATATATATATATATATATATATATATATATATATATATATATATATTTTTATACAGTCTGAGAATCAATTATACTTGAAATTTAAACACAAGTTGTAATTCAAAAATGAATTTATATGTTATAATGCAAAACATGTGTCTCTGCTTAGCTAATCTTCATCTAGACGTAACGTCTAGAATTTGTGGATTCAACACAGCAGGGGCAATCAACTCTTGCATACACTTAAGCCATGTCTGTTTATTTACAGGGGTCTGATAAGTTTATTACCCATCTTGGGCAGGAACTCAACTTTAAACATAGCAGCCACATGGTAAACATTTCTTTGAAATTATTGCCTGATCTTTGAAATGACTGCCTGAACTAATTAGACCAAATGTTTTCTTTTGAATCCTTAGATGTCTAAGGTAGAGAGGGGGGTCTGTTGTAGTTACAGTTTCACAAATAAATGAATCATTTGGTGTAGACAACCATATATCCCCTAAGGAAGGGGATACTTTGTTCCCAAAACGTCACAGTAAAAGATTTTTTGGAAAGACCAGCGAGTGCCAGTTTTGTGTTCAGCTATATTTAATAACACTAGCACCCTGGCAGTTGATACACTGAGCGAGAGTGCTCTCCCTAGTTACTATATATATATATATATATATATATTCTAAAATGGAAAGAAGAAAGCGCACAAAAACTCTAAGTGCAGTATGTTTATTACAAATTGTTAAAAAACACTGTAGCCCCAACCCTTTGCAGAGCTACTCACAGAAAATACCCTCAAACATATGAGGTATGTAATGACAGTTTCAGCAGACGGGATATACCCGAAATTGCGTCCTCCTGAGGGTGGCAAACATGTCTCTCAAAAAACGTACACTGGAGCTGTTTACTCTGGGAAGTTCTTTTCAGTGCCGTTTGCTCAAAGTAATCCAACAGATAGCCTCCAGGAACGAACTCCCATGTTAATACTTTTGAGAGTTAACCAGTCCAACTAAACTTGATAACGTCAAAAGCGTGATGTGAAGGGGGCGTGCCTGATGCATATTACGGAAGTGACTACGGTTCATCAGAGGCAATACACGCCACCCCCTTCTCTTGGTGATTATATTCATTTTTCATAATTGAAAAGTCCGCCTATCCTTCACATCACCAATGTACACTCATAAAAACCGTTATCCAATTGGCTGGGCAAAAAACGATAAAAACATCATGTACAGAAATCCCTTTGAAAACATTTGATACATTTTTTGGGGCACATGCGGTGCTATGTATAACAAAACTCTGTTCTAATTCATATAAGCTTTATCATCATTAAAATTCATCATTTCTATAATAAAAATATTTATTAGCAGACCTTCGTATCTAAAAACTTTGTGCATTATTTCTAACTACATAAAAAACAGTTGCCAATACTATCTTTTGGTGAAAGCTATATAGAACTTGTAAAGTGTAATAATAGGCGATTTTATTTTAAAAAAGAATCTTGTTTTTTTCAAAATCTGAGGAAATAGATGGCTACTCTGCATGCTTCATTTCCTTATGTATACTAAAATGAGATTCAAATATTGTTCAATACAAAATATATTTACATGTTTATCTTATTTTCTTATCAATTTATTAATTCAAAATGAATTGTTATTTCCATTTTTAAAGTAGGAAAACTTGCAAATCAACTTCCCTGTTTAGTCCATAAGGTTCCATGGTCTTAAGCCTATGGATCCAAAATGTCTTCCTTTGTCTGAGGGCCAATAAATGATCGCCTCCTCTTTTATCCAAATTAACTTGTTCTATGGCCAGGACTTTTAAATTTTTATAATCTTTATTATGATAAGTCAGAAAATGGTCTGATACACTATGCGTAGTTAAACCTTGTTCAATGTTCCTTATATGCTCAATGACTCTCCTTTTTATAGTTCTCTTCGTTCGGCCTATATATCTTTTGTGGCACGAGGACTCGAGCATATAGACCACAAATTTTGATTGGCATGTTAAATGGGTTTTTATTTTAAATTCTACTCTATCCTGATGACAGAAAAAAAGTCTTATTTTTATTTGTATCAATTAATGTACATACTGTACAATTTTTTCTTTTACATCTATAAAATATTTTTTCTAAAAACAAATTTTTGGTTTTTCATCAAGGATCCTATTTAACACATCATCCTCTTTTAGAATCTCCCAATGTTTTTTAATGATTCCTTCTATACTTCTTGCTCCATTATTGTATTTAGTGAGGAAAAGGGTAGTATTTTCAGTTTTAAAATTTCCTTTCTCCTCTTTACTACTTGGCTTTTTAATTAAATCAGATCTATTTAGAAATTTTGCTTTTTCATAGCTATTTATAATGATATCTTTCGGGTATTTTTTTGCTCTGAATTTCTGTTTAAGTATGTTTGCTTCAATTTTAAAGTCTTCAGGTTTTGTACAATTTCGACAAAGCCGTTGAAATTGCCCATACGGCATATTATTTGTGATGGCAAGTGGCATACAGATAGCTGTTTGAATCTGTAGTTTTTCTAAATAAACTACTGACCATTTTATTATTTTCATGGGACAAAGTTACATCTAAAAAATCTATTTTTTTTCGGGTCAAAATTTCCGGTGAATTTTAAATTTAGATGGTTATTATTAACATATTCCATGAATGTTTTTATTGTTTCATTACTACCTTCCCAAATTATTATGATGTCATCAATAAAACAATGCCACAACTTAATATTGGAGATGAAAGGATTATTATGCCAAATAAAATGGGTTTCCCAGAAGCCCATATATAAATTTGCATAATTGGGGGCAAAGCGAGTACCCATCGCTGTGCCCCCAATCTGCAAGTAATAGCGTTCCTCAAAAATAATTATTATAGAGTATAAATTCTATGCTCTCTAAAAATAAATTCTTGTTGCAATTTTGGTAAGTCATCTACTTCTTTTAAAAAGTATTTTGTACTCTGTATTCCTTGGGTGTGTGGAATGCAGGTGTACAAATAAGTTACATCCAAGGTCAACCATTTGTATCCAGGTTTCCATTCTATAGGGTCTTAAATACTTAATAAATCAGGTATATCTAGAAGATATGACTTAAGTTTCAAAACCATAGGTTTTAGAAAATAGTCAATGTACTATGAAAGATTGCAAGTAAGGGACCCAATGCCCAAAATTATAGGCCTGCCAGGTGGATTTTATTTTGGGTAAATGGTAAAAATAGCCGTTTTGCATTTGTCATTTATTATTCCATTTAATTCAGCTTGGCATAATAATTTATCTAACTCTTATACAGGTAGGGGTGGGATCAGAATCCAAAACCATATAAGTATCTTTGTCTCCCAAAATTCTGTATGCTTCTTTTATATAATCATCTCTATTTTGGATGATTATACCACCACCCTTATCAGCTTCAATATTACAATTGATAAATATCTCTTAAGGGCATCTAAGGCTTTTCTTTCTTCTCTATTTAAATTATCCTTTACATTTGTTTTGTTATAGGAATTACAGAGATCGTTAAAATCTTTTTCAACCAGTTTCTGAAAAACTGGTATATAATTCCCCTGTGCATGTAAAGGAAAAAAAATAGAATTTGGCTTAAATGTGCTGTGTTTGTAATCCTCTGCACTGTCATTTTCCATAGATTGTAATAATTCTAAAGAGTATTGATCCATGCCTGTGTCCCAAATTCGAAATCCCTCAGAGTCCTGTTCTAAAGTAAGAAGGGTTTCAAGGGCATGTAAATCACCTGTATCCAACCCTCTCTTTGAGTACATATCCTGTTTTTCAAAATATCTTCTAAGGGTTAGTTTTCATATAAATGTATTTAAATCTATGAACAAAGTGAAAGAATCAGGACCTTCTATTGGCGAAAAAGATAATCCTTTTTGTAATAAGTTCAATTCATGTTTTGTAAAAGATTTGTTTGACAAATTAAATTTTTTTGTTCCCTCTTTTATCTCATTTATTTTTGCCTTTTTATTTTGAAGAATTCTTTCTGCTCACTGTCCTTGTCTTGTTCTATAGGTCTTTTTGACTTCCCTAGTCAGTTCATATAACTTGTTATAAGATGCGGATTCTCTTGATTCTTGTTTGTCCCTATAGTTTTTTTGGGCATTAGTTCTCTGTCCCCTAAAAAAACATTCTGCGTATTATTTCCAGAGCCATTTTCTATTATTTCCCCTCTCTCCTGACCATTATCATACATTTGTCTATTACCATCAAATTCCAAATGTCACTCTGGATCTATTTTCCCTCTGGAAGCTATTACTATATATTTGTCTGTTTTCATTAGGCTGAACATATCTAGGTTTGTCTTCTCTATAAGAATCTCGTCTATAATATTCTCTGCCTGTTTCCCTCTTATCTGTACTTGGAAAAGCTGATTGGTTCTTCCTCTTATCTTTGTATGTAAATCTCTTTTTAGGTTGTCCATTTATATAAGTGTTACTATTATAATTGGGATGGTAATATTCTTTTGGATGCTATCTGTATGCCACTAGTTGTCACCACAAAAAAATGGGTCCATAATATACCGTATGGGCAATTTCAACGGATTCATCGAAATTGTACAAAACCTGAAGACTTTGAAATTGAAGCAAACATACTTAAACAGAAATTCAGAGTAAAAAAATACCCAGAAGATATCATTATAAATAGCTATGAAAAAGCAAAAATTCTAAATAGATCTGATTTAATTAAAAAGCCAAGTAGTAAAGAGGAGAAAGGAAATTTTAAAACTGAAAATACTACCCTTTTCCTCACTAAATACAATAATGGAGCAAGAAGTATAGAAGGAATCATTAAAAAACATTGGGAGATTCTAAAAGAGGATGATGTGTTAAATAGGATCCTTGATGAAAAACCAAAAATTGTTTTTAGAAAAAATATGAATCTAAAACAACACCTGGCTCCTAGCAATTTAAGACCCATAAAAGAGACCGTAGATTCAGCCAAGAATTGGCTAACTATAACATCAAAAAGCAATGTTTTTTATAGATGTAAGAGAAAAAATTGTACAGTATGTACATTTATTGATACAAATAAAAATAAGACTTTTTTTCTGTCATCAGGATAGAGTAGAATTTAAAATAAAAACCCATTTAACATGCCAATCAAAATTTGTGGTCTATATGCTTGAGTGCTCGTGCCACAAAAGATATATAGGCCGAACGAAGAGAACTATAAAAAGGAGAGTCATGGAGCATATAAGGAACATTGAACAAGGTTTAACTACGCATAGTGTATCAGACCATTTTCTGACTTATCATAATAAAGATTATAAAAATCTAAAAGTCCTGGCCATAGAACAAGTTAATTTGGATAAAAGAGGGGGTGATCGTTTACTGGCCCTCAGACAAAGAGAGACATTCTGGATCTATAGGCTTAAGACCATGGAACCTTATGGACTAAACAGGGAAGTTGATTTGCAAGCTTTCCTACTTTAAAAATGGAAATAACAATTAATTTTGAATTAATAAATTGATAAGAAGATAAGATAAACATGTAAATATATTTCGTATTGAACGATATTTGAATCTCATTTTAGTATACATAAGGAAAACAAGCGTGCAGAGTAGCCATCTATTTCCTTAGTTTTTGAAAAAAACAAGAACATTTTTTAAAATAAAATCACTTATTATTCCACTTTACAAGTTCTATATAGCTTTCACCAAAAGATAGTATTGGTACCTTACGTAAGTATAAGCTTCTTTGTAGACTGTGAGATTAGTAATAAGAATTTCTGTGTGTAAACTTTGACATAAGAATAATGTCAATCTTTCTTTCATGTCAGCATTTTTTATAAAGATATAAGATTTAGGAAATGAGGTTTTAGATTAATTTATGTCATTAACATTTTTGTAATTTGTTTTTTATGTAGTTAGAAATAATGCACAAAGTGTTTAGATACAAAGGTCTGCTAATAAATATTTTAATATAGAAATGATGAATTTTAATTATGATAAAACTTATATGAATTAGAACAGAGTTTCGTTATACATAGCACAGCATTTGCCCCAAACAATGTATCAAATGTTTTCAAAGGGATTTCTGTACATAATGTTTTTATCGTTTTTTTCCCAGCCAATTGGATAACGGTTTTTATGAGTGTACATTGGTGACGTGAAGGATAGGCAGACTTTTCAATTATGAAAAATGAATATATAATCACCAAGAGAAGGGGGAGGCGTGTATTGCCTCTGATGAAGTGGAGTCACTTCCGTGAAACACGTCAGGCACGCCCCCTTCACGTCACGCTTTTGACATTATCACGTTTCGTTGGACTGGTTAACTGTCAAAAATATTAACACGGGAGTTCGTTCCTGGAGGATATCTGTTGGATTACTTTGAGCAAACGGCACTGAAAAGAACTTCCCAGAGTAAACAGCTCCGGTGGACGTTTTTTGAGAGACATCTTTGCCACCCTCAGGAGGACGCAATTTCAGGTATATCCCGTCTGCTGAAACTGTCATTACATACCTCATATGTTTGAGGGTATTTTCTGTGAGTAGCTCTGCAAAGGGTTGGGGCTACGGTGTTAACAATTTGTAATAAACATACTGCACTTAGAGTTTTTTTGTGCTCTCTTCTTTCCATTTTAGAATCTTTTGTCCTACCTGATTTGGCTGTCAGGCCAGTGAGAGCAGCAAGACTCTGGAATAGTGCCACAATGGGGAATAAACACTTCTGAGATCCTTTGATACGTGAGACTTTATATCAAGAGAGAGTGTTTTCTAAAACACTCTGTTTGTTGGTTGCTATTCCTATTTTATATATATTTTTAAGGCATTTGTTGCTATTTGAGATTTTGTGACCACACATTTTAAGTATTTCAATTTTGGGTTGTGGGGAGCTATAAGGAGTGCGCTAGTTAGTGAGGAGTCACTTTCAAAATTATACTGGGCTGTAAACCTCATTATTTACATTGTTGTTGTTATATATATATATATATATATATATATATATATATATATATATATATATATATATATATATATAACACTCACAGATACCCTGACATTTCTATTAAATACCAGACACCCCCAGGGAATAAACATAGAAAGTGATGTCAATGTATTCATCTAGGGCTTCCTATTATTATTATTTTATATACTTTTATATATTTTTTTCGATACACTCAGTATTGTTAGGAAACTCCTATTTACATCCCCTTACACTGTAATCAAAATATGTATATAATCATCTTACAAATAGCCCAAGTGTTTAACCTGGAGTCTCCCTTATCTCATTAAATAATACACAATGGTTTACCATATTTACCATTTTTTATAATTCATAATATGTAATATTCTATAGCTATGTTGGGTACCGAGTAATTCCCTTTATAAATAAATGTGTGTACTTTAAAATATTTTTCTAAGCAGGAAAGGGTTAACTTTTTGATTTTAAATTTGTAAATTTATGTCTCTTTAAATAGAGGGCACGGACACAGAGATCAGACAGCAGTGATCAAGCGTGGAGTACCACGCAAAACATGTCTGCGGTTTCTTTGCTGTGACCTTTTCCTCCCATCTATGGAGCTAAGGCTCCTTTTTGTTTTTACAATGTGTTCCCAATAAAGCAACCTTTTTTATCTACCTACTTGCATGGTGACTTGTGAGCTGTTTTTATAACGTCTGGCTGCTTTGGATATCGCCTGTAGAAAGTAAACCTGTGATGCCCGGAAGTACTTTGGATTTTTCTGTTTACAGTGTGCGCCTTTAATGGAGGCGTGTCTTCTTGGGCTCCAGGTGCTGCAGCTTGGATTACACAGACCTGTGCCGTTGCTGAAGACAATGCTGCTCCTACTCACGAACCCCCATAATTGGTAAGCTCCATCTTTCTTTCTTTGTTGAGATAGTCTCGGACCGGGGTAGCCAGTTTGTCTCCAGATTTCAATGCTACTTTTTTGCTCAAATGGGGATCCAGCTTTCCTTCTCCTCTGCCTATCATCCTCAATCTAATGGGGCTGTGGAACGGTCTAAACAAGCAATGGAACAGTTCCTCAATTGTTATGTCTCAGATCACCACAATAACTGGTCTAACCTGTTACTTTGGACAGATTTCACTCATAATAGTACTATCAATGCTTCCTCCCAGTTGTCCCCGTTCATGGAGAATTATGGGTTTCAACTATCCTTGATGCCCGATTCGTTCATGTGTCAGGGTATTCCGACTTTGGAGGAGCATCTCCGGCAACGCCGTTTCACTTGGGTGCAGATTCAGGATTGCCTTCATTGGTCTATGCAGCTTAAAAAGTTCCAGGCTGATCGTAGGCATCCACCCACGCCTAACTACCAGGTCTGGGAGAGGGTTTGGCTGTCCTCACACAATTTGAACCTTTGTGTGTCTTCCAATAAACTGGCTCCCCGTTATTTTGGGCCTTTTCAAATGCTCCAACAGGTCAATCCTGTTGCCTACGCTCTTGACCTTCCTTTTGCAATGTGCATCTCCAATGTTTTTCACGTCTCCCTCTTGAAACCATTGGTTTGTAATCGGTTTACCACTGTGTTGCCTCATCTCATCCTATTTCTGTTGACAACCATGAAGAATATGAGGTCAGCAGCATTAATGACTCTCGTAATTCCAGAGGTCGCATTCAGTATTTGGTTCACTGGAGGGGTTACGGTCCGGAGGAACGTTCATGGGTTCCCTCCTCTGATGTTTATGCTCCCACCCTCCTCCGTGACTTCCATGCCCATTTCCCTAAAAAGCCTTTTGTCCTCCCGTGGGGGAGGAGTAGTTGAGGGGATGGTACTGTCAGAGTTTCTCCCTGACTTTAATAAATTATTTGCTGATTTTTGCTGCCATATTAGAGTCACCTGTCTACTCCAGTTGCTTGTAGCAGAGTCTGTAATGCTGCTCATTACTCCAGGAACCCTCATATGGCAAAACTGGAGAACGTCCTCAGAGAGAGACAGGTTGTAGTCCCAGAATGATGATGTCTTCATTCCCTATTTAACTACCTCAATCCTGTTTGTCTTTGCCCTTGTGTTGTCTCTGACTTCTCTCTGAGTTCCTGTGTTCCTGACTCTGTGTATATCCTGGCTTGTTTGAGCCCTTCTGGTTCCTGATCCCTGGCTTGTTCCTGACTACGCTTTTTTTCATGTTCCTGACCCCGGCTTGTCTGACTACTCGCTTTGGTTCCTGACCAAGCTCGTCTGACTATCCACCCAGGCTTTGACTCGTCATTTGGCTTTTGGACTCTATTTTTTTGTTATTTTTTAATAAAGGTGTGATTTAATTAGCATTTCATGTCTCTGTCTGATTCCTGGTTCCCTAACACCAGGGCTTTGTGAAGAAGTGGCAGGATTAGCTCTCCATCGCGCTACAGGTAAGTATTTTTAACCACTAAGGTAATTTAAAGGAAACTAATGAATGTTCTTCATTAGCTATTTGTTTTCTTTACATTTTTGTTTAGATATTCATTTTTTGAAAACAAAACAAATATTGATGTTTTGTTAACGAAGTTCAATTGGTAACAAAACACATGTCTACTGTTTTGTACTCATAAGTACGAGTTATACTGTGCCTTTTTAATACGATTTGTTCCTGTGTAATTTACATACAAATTTTACATTTTTGATGTAATACCATTTTTGGTAAACAATTTTGTTATGATTTTTAATGTACTCCAGGTATTTTTGTGTTAATGGCTTAATTCATTTTGAATTTGCATTGTGCACTTTTGTAACGTATGCATCTCCTTCTCATAAAAAAAATCCAGTATAACCCCCCTTTTTTCAGAGTAAAAAGTGTCTTTGAAGAATTCCTATATAAATAGAAGTAATGGTGAGAATTCTTAAAGAATCTCGCCAACCCAGAGAGCTTTACATCATTGGGTCCTAATTTTAAACTCAATTTGTGACTTCTGGTATATTGATTATAGTGGTTAAGTAAATATGGTTTACATTTTATGATGACTGTGTTTTTTCTTACAAGTTAATTGCACTTTTTTTTCTTTCCCCTATCTGTTAAAAAATCTAAATAATTGCTCTCTGGCATATACACAATAGAAGGTCTTTTAAGGCTGAGTTGGTCTAACACAGTCTATAAATCTTTAGTGCATCTTAACCTACAGAGCAACTGGTGTGTCTGAGAACCTGTTAAATAAAAAAAACGCAGAAAGTACATTGCCTATTCCCATGGGAAGATTCTTCAGAGCTACTAATAAATCATTAGTTAGTATTGATGACACTTGTTTCTCTGGTAAAATAGCAACTAATATTTTTTTGCTTTCTACCCATTGAGCAGGAAATATGGTGTTAAGGGTCAATAACTAGAGCAAATCATCATGTTAATTACATGGTCAGTAAACACTGTGCCTCCCATGTTTTGTACATACACAATTGTATAATGACTTAAAATGCTGAACATTTGTTTAGACACTTAAAGGGACACTGAACCCAAATATTTTCTTTAATGATTCAGATAGAGCATGCAATTTTAAGCAACTTTCTAATTTACTCCTATTATCAAATTTTCTTCATTCTCTTGGTATCTTTATTTGAAATGCAAGAATGTAAGTTTAGATGCCGGCCCACCTTTTTTGTAAGCAACCTGGGTTGTTCTTGCTGATTGGTGGATAAATTAATTCACCAATTAAAAAAATGCTGTCCAGAGTTCTGAAAAAAGAAAAAAAGTTTAGATGCCTTCTTTTTAAATAAAGATAGCGAGAGAACAAAGAAAAATTGATAATAGGAGTAAATTATAAAGTTGCTTAAAATGACATAATCTATCTGAATCACAAAAGAAAACACTTGGGTTCAGTGTCCCTTTAAGAGTGATTTAAGTGGTACTTTAGAAATGTAAAAAAGTAAGTTTAAATGATTTATATGTATTTAGAAACTGTATTATGTAATTAAAAATTGTATTGAATTGACCTCAAGAGAGATCTTAGGAGAGATATGTATGTTGAAATATGTAAATTTTAATGCAATCATCATAAGATATCATGGCAAAATGATAGTCTTGAGAGTTGGAATAAATATGTCTGGAAGGCAAGTTAATCAAGCGATACTCTCAAGATGCTCTCAACTCTTTTCAAGTAATAATATAATGTCAAAACGCCTCCCCTCCTCCTCTTTCATATATTTTCTGATCTGACGAATTCCAAAGTCAATTGTGTCTGACTTACCTCTTCATTGCAGGTAACATTAATATACCTCACCCTACAGTAGAGAACTTGTTCAATTATACTACAAGACTCTATCTGGATTTAACAGAGTCCCCTGACATGTTGGTCACACCTTCTGGCTAAGGAAATAGAAGCCCTTGCTCTCCTAATGCTTCCAATCTACAGAGAACTTATAGCAAACGGACAACTTCAGAGAGGTTCATCTAATGTACTAGCGCAGGGTGAGATCATATGTAATACTATGTAATTGTAATATATGCCCTTATTGCCAGATATCATTGTTTCATCTTATCAATCATGTGCCTTATGTTTGTACTGTGCCTTGTATAATTTAAATTGAATAAAAATATAATCTTAAATAAATAAATAGTAGTATTGTACTGTTAATCACTGCTTCCAAAAATATGCCGGGGACAGTGTATTGTGAAACATTCTCTACTTTAATGTGTTTTCAATTAATCATTTCACCTAGATCCTTTACTTTTATTTTGCAATTTGAAATTGCGATTTTTGCCTGCTTTATCTGCACCTATGCTGAAAATGTCAGTATTGTAGTATTGACTATAGAAAATCTATTTAATGGGCCATCAAACCCAAATTTTCTCTTTAATGATTCAGATACAGAATACAATTTTAAACAACATTCCAATTTACTTCTATTATCTAATTTGTTGCAATCTTTACATATCCTTTGCTAAAGAAATAGCAATGCACATTGGTGAGCCAATCACATGAGCCATCTATGTGCAGTCACCAATCAGAAGCTACTGAGCCTATCTAGATATGCTTTTCAGGAAAGAATATCAAGAGAATGAAGCAAGTTAGATAATAGAAGTAAATTAGAAAGTTGTTTAAAATGGTATACTCTGTCAGAATTATATAAAAAAAGTTTGGTTTAATGTCCCTTTAAGCAAGAAGAATTGAAGAAATTACACTCCCAGCGGAGGTGGGAGAGAAAAGTACTAAAATGTTCATTACAGATCGAAATAATTTAAGGACTTTGTGTATTTAGAGATAGATAAGATACAGATGTATGTTCTCCCTTCAAGCTCAACACAATAAAGGAAAAATTATTTTATAATGCACTGTCCCTTTAAATTAGTAAAACTACTCAAATCTAGTACAATTTTGATAAATCTAGAAAATCTAAATAAAGATAAAGAAAATTTTAGAAAAATTAAATCTGTGTGTATTATGTATATGATATACAGTTAGAGGAAATATAGCTAAACAGACAAAACAATTAGAAAAAACAGTCGGCTAGATTACGAGTTGTGCGTTAGGGTAAAAAAGCAGCATTAAGAGGTCCTAACGCTGCTTTTTTATGCCCGCTGCTATTACGAGTCTTGCAGGTTTAGGGGCACCGCACACTTCTTTGGCCTTACCACAAAACGACTTACGTAAACTTTGTAAAGTCTTTTTTCTATGGGACTTCCATAGCGCTGATATTACGAGTCTGTCCTGGGAGGCCAAAAAGTGAGCGGTGCAGCCTACCCTGTCAAGATCACTAACACATTTAAAAGTCAGTAGTTATGAGTTTTACACTACAGAGCTGTAGCATAAAACTCATAACTAAAGTGCTAAAAAGTACACTAACACCAAAACTACCTATTAACCCCTAAACCGAGGCCCTCCCGAATCGCAAATACTAAAATAAAAATTTTAACCCCTAATCTGCCGCTCTGGACACCGCCGCCACCTACATTATATTTATTAACCCCTAATCTGCCGCCCCAATGTTGCTGCCACCTACCTACACTTATTAACCCCTAATTTGCCGCCCCCAATGTCGCCGCCACTATAATAAACATATTAACCACTAAGCCGCCGTGCTCCCGCCTCGCAAACATTAGTTAAATATTATTAACCCCTAATCTGCTGTCCCTAACATCACCGCCACCTACCTACATTTATTAACCCCTAATCTGCTGCCCCCAACGTCGCCGCCACTATATTAAAGTTATTAACCCCTAAACCTAAGTCTAACCCTAAACCTAACACCCACTAACTTAAATATAATTTAAATAAGTCTAAATAAAATTACTATCATTAACTAAATTATTCCTATTTAAAACTAAATACTTACCTGTAAAATAAACCGTAAGATAGCTACAATATAACTAATAGTTACATTGTAGCTAGCTTAGGATTTATTTTTATTTTACAGGCAAGTTTGTATTTATTTTAACTAGGTAGAATAGTTATTAAGTAGTTATTAACTATTTAATAACTACCTAGCTAAAATAAATACAAATTTACCTGTAAAATAAAACCTAACCTAAGTTACACTAACACCTAACACTACACTACAATTAAATAAATTAACTAAATTAAATACAATTACCGAAATTAAATTAAATTAGCTAAAGTACAAAAACCCCCCACTAAATTACAGAAAATAATAAACAAATTACAGAAATTTAAACTAATTACACCTAATCTAATAGCCCTATTAACATAAAAAAGCCCCCCAAAATAAAAAAACCCTAGCCTAAACTAAACTACCAATAGCCCTTAAAAGGGCCTTTTGCGGGGCATTGCCCCAAAGTAATCAGCTCTTTTACCTGTAAAACAAAATACAAACAATCCCCCCAACGGTAAAACCCACCACCCACACAACCAACCCCCCAAATAAAATACTATCTAAAAAAAACCTAAGCTCCTCAATGCCCTGAAAAGGGCATTTGGTTGGGTATTGCCCTTAAAAGGGCAGTTAGCTCTTTTGCCGCCCAAACCCTAATCTAAAAAATAAAACCCAGCCAATACACCCTTAAAAAACCTAACACTAACCCGCTGAAGATCGACTTACCGGGAGATGTCTTCATCCAAGTCGGGCGAAGTGGTCTTCCAGACAGGCAGAAGTCTTCATCCAAGCCAGGCAAAGGTGGTCCTCCAGACGGGCAGAAGTCTTCATCCAAGCTGGACAGAAGTGGTCCTCTAGACGGGCAGAATTCTTCATCCAAGCCGGGCAGAAGTGGTCCTCCAGACGGGCAGAAATCTTCATCCAGACGGCATCTTCTATCTTCATCCATCCGGCGCGGAGCGGGTCCATCTTCAAGACATCCGACGCAGAGCATCCTCTTCTGGCGATGACTAAAAAAGAATGAAGGTACCTTTAAGTGACGTCATCCAAGATGGCGTCCCTTAGATTCCGATTGGCTGATAGAATTAAGGTAGAAAAAATTCTATTGGCTGATGCAATCAGCCAATAGGATTGAGCTCGCATTCTATTGGCTGTTCCAATCAGCCAATAGAATGCGAGCTCAATCCTATTGGCTGATTGGATCAGCCAATAGGATTGAACTTCAATCCTATTGGCTGATTGCATCAGCCAATAGGATTTTTTCAACCTTAATTCCGATTGGCTGATAGAATCCTATCAGATAATCAGAATCTAAGGGACGCCATCTTGGATGACGTCACTTAAAGGTACCTTCATTCTGTTTTAGTCATCGCCAGAAGATGATGCTCCGCTTCGGATGTCTTGAAGATGGACCCGCTCCGCGCCCGATGGATGAAGATAGAAGATGCCGTCTGGATGAAGACTTCTGCCTGTCTGGAGGACCACTTCTTCCCGGCTTGGATGAAGACTTCTGCCCGCCTGGAGGACCACTTCTGCCCGGCTTGGATGAAGACTTCTGCCCGTCTGGAGGACTACTTTGCCCGGCTTGGATGAAGACGTCTCCCGGTAAGTCAATCTTCAGGGGGTTAGTGTTAGGTTTTTTTAAGGATGTATTGGGTGGGTTTTATTTTTTAGATTAGGTTTTGGGCGGCAAAAGAGCTAACTGCCCTTTTAAGGGCAATGCCCATCCAAATGCCCTTTTCAGGGCAATGTGGAGCTTAGGTTTTTTTTAGATAGTATTTTATTTGGGGGGTTGGTTGTGTGGGTGGTGGGTTTTACTGTTGGGGGGTGTTTGTATTTTGTTTTACAGGTAAAAGAGCTGATTTCTTTGGGGCAATGCCCCGCAAAAGGCCCTTTTAAGGGCTATTGGTAGTTTAGTTTAGGCTAGGGTTTTTTTTTTATTTTGGGGGAGCTTTTTTATTTTAATAGGGCTATTAGATTAGGTGTAATTAATTTAAATTTCTGTAATTTGTTTATTATTTTCTGTAATTTAGTGTTTGTTTTCTTTTGTACTTTAGCTAATTTAATTTAGGTAATTGTATTTAATTTATTTAATTTATTTAATTATAGTGTAGTGTTAGGTGTTAGTGTAACTTAGGTTAGGTTTTATTTTACAGGTAAATTTGTATTTATTTTAGCTAGGTAGTTATTAAATAGTTAATAACTATTTAATAACTATTCTACCTAGCTAAAATAAATACAAACTTGCCTGTAAAATAAAAATAAATCCTAAAATAGCTACAATGTAACTATTAGTTATATTGTAGCTAGTTTAGGGTTTATTTTATAGGTAAGTATTTAGTTTTAAATAGGAATAATTTAGTTAATGATAGGAATATTTATTTAGATTTATTTAAATTATATTGAAGTTAGTGGGTGTTAGGTTTAGGGTTAGACTTAGGTTTAGGGGTTAATAACTTTTATATAGTGGCGGCGACGTTGGGGGCGGCAGATTAGGGGTTAATAAATGTAGGTAGGGGGCAGCGATGTTAGGGATGGCAGATTAGGGGTTAATAATATTTAACTAATGTTTGTGAGGCGGGAGTGCGGTGGTTTAGGGGTTAATATGTTTATTATAGTGGCGGCGACGTTGGGGGCAGCAGATTAGGGGTTAATAAGTGTAGGTAGGTGGCGGCGATGTTGGGGGCAGCAGATTAGGGGTTCATAAGTATAATGTAGGTGGCGGCGGTGTCCGGAGCGGCAGATTAGGGGTTAATAAGTGTAAGATTAGGGGTGTTTAGACTCGGGATTCATGTTAGGGTGTTAGGTGTAGACATAACTTTTATTTCCCCATAGGAATCAATGGGGCTGCGTTATAGAGTCTTACACTGCTTTTTTGCAGGTGTTAGACTTTTTTTCAGCCGGCTCTCCCCGTTGATTCCTATGGGGAAATCGGGCACGAGCACGTTACACCAGCTCACCGCTGACTTAAGCAGCGCTGGTATTGAAGTGCGGTAAGGAGCAAAATTTTGCTCACCTCTCACTTCTTGTGTTTTAACGACTGGTTTCTGAAAACTCATAATACCAGCGCTGTAGGGAAGTGAGCGGTGAGGGAAAACTGCTTGTTAGCACCGCATAGCCTCTAACGCAAAACTCGTAATCTAGGTGAGTGTTTTGTATGGGTTTCTACAGGGTTTCACAGACTTTCACAGAACCATTATGCATAACCAAAGCCAAACTAAAATATCATTGCTAATTATTGCATAATGTCTATAAATGTCGCTTTCCAAACACTGAATTTTGCTAGAAATCAATACATTTTGATAATTTAATGATGTTTAACTTTTGAATACATATCATAAGTCATTCGGGTCAGTAAGTCCTTGAGCTTCTTTAACTCAAGGATACTTGTTTTTTCAATGGCACTGGCAAGTTATTGATTAAACTTCCTTTAGATCTTATCCTATATAATAAAAGGCCAAGTGTGTTCATCCGAAGCTGTCATACGCAGTAGACACTGCGTGCAAGGACAAACACACCTGGCCTTCCAACTGACCTGGCATCTGGCATCAGTGTGTGGTGGAGTGGACATGAGCAGGCGGGTGCGGCGTGGGTGGGGCCCAGCAGGTGCGACGTGGGCGGGGCCCGGGCATGACGTGGGCGGGGCCGGATGTGACGCTGGCAGGGCTGAGCATGACGCGGGCGGATAGAGAGAGCAGAAGAGGGGGGATAAAGAGAGGGAGAGTGACAGCAAAAGATAGTGGGGAGAGTGCACAAAAGTGAGGGGGGAGAGTGCACAAAAGAGAGGGGGGAGAGAGCACAAAAGAGAGGAGGAGAGAGCACAAAAGAGAGCACAAAAGAGAGGGGGGAGAGAGCACAAAAGAGAGGGGGGGGAGAGCACAAAAGAGAGGGGGGAGAGCACAATAGAGAGGGGGGAGAGCACAGAAGAGAGGGGGAGAGAGCACAAAAGAGAGGGGGGGAGAGAGCACAAAAGAGAGGGGGGAGAGAGCACAAAAGAGAGAGGGAGAGAGCACAAAAGAGAGGGGGGAGAGCACAAAAGAGAGGGGGGAGAGAGCACAAAAGAGAGGGGGAGAGAGCATAAAAGAGAGGGGGAGAGAGCACAAAAGAGAGGGGGAGAGAGCACAAAAGAGAGGGGGAGAGAGCGAGCAAAAGAGAGGGGAGAGAGAGCAAGCAAAAGAGAGGGGGAGAGAGCACAAAAGAGATGGGGAGAGAGCATAAAAGAGAGGGGGAGAGAGCACAAAAGAGAGGGGGAGAGAGCACAAAAGAGAGGGGGAGAGAGCGAGCAAAAGAGAGGGGAGAGAGAGCAAGCAAAAGAGAGGGGAGAGAGAGAGAGAGAGCAAAAGAGAGGGGGGAGAGAGAGAGCAAAAGAGGGGGGAGAGAGAGAGAGCAAAAGAGAGGGGGGAGAGAGCAAAAGAGAGGGGGGAGAGAGAGAGTAAAAGAGAGGGGAGAGAGAGCGAGTAAAAGAGAGGGGAGAGAGAGCGAGCAAAAGAGAGGGGAGAGAGAGCGAGCAAAAGAGATGGGGGAGAGAGAGAGATAAAAAGAGAGGGGGAGAGAGAGAGCAAAAGTGAGGGGGGAGAGAGAGAGTAAAAGTGAGGGGGGAGAGAGAGAGTAAAAGAGAGGGGAGAGAGAGAGCAAAACAGAGGGGAGAAAGAGAAAGCAAAAGAGAGGGGAGAAAGAGAGAGCAAAAGAGAGGGGGGATAGAGAGAGCGCAAGGGGTGGGACCACTGTACTGCAAAAAATGCCCAGTGTACACGGACATAGGACTAGTATATATATATATATATATATATATATATATATATATATAAACTGTTGTGCTCTGCTTGAAGACACTGTTCTGGTGTATTAGAGGCTAGGGGGCGATGAACAGAAGCTCGCCAGCATGGAAAGAAATCATGCGAAACAAAAATGTTTCTCAAAACTCATAACAAAAATATTACAAAGTACACTTACACCCATAAACTACACTATTAACCCTTAAACCTGCCTTCCCCCACATCGCAAATACTTTATTAAATTTATTTACCCCCTAATCCGCTGCCCCCCCGCATCGCAAATACTAAACTAAAACTATTAAACCCTAAGCCGCGGGCCCCCCATATAGCAAAACACTAAATTAAACTGTTAACCCCTAAACCTAACACCCTCTAACTTTAAATTAAAGTGCAATATAACTACCTTTAAATAAAAAAAAAACTTACCGATGAAATGAAAAAAACCTAACCTTAAACTATAAATAAACCTAATATAACTATTTTAAAAAAAACTAAAATAATCGAAAAATAAAAACCTAAATTACAAAATTAAAAAATCCTAACATTACGAAAAAATTAAAAAAATCACAAAAAACTACTAAAATTACAAAAAACAAAAAAAATCTAAGATTACAAAAAATAATAAACAAAATTATTCAAAATAATAAAAATTAAACCTAATCTAATACCCCTATAAAAACAAAAAAGCCACCCCAAAATAAAAGCACCCACTAATCTAAAGGCACAAAAAAAGAACAGAGCGCAACCGCAACTCAAGGTAAAAGTTTTTAATCAATTCTTATGCGCTATAAAAACAGTTGCACTTACAAGATCATCATAAAAATCAAGCCTTTGGTATAAAAGTTTCTCTTCCTGACAGCAATCCGACTAGCAGCACTCCAGGCTGTGTCTGCATAGCGTCCAAAGGCACAGGTGATTATAACCCCAAATAACAAGCGTGCTTGCAGCCACAACAGGTGGATTGTCTGTAATATTGTCCCTCTTTAGTCTACGCGTTTCATCCGATTCATCCGGACTTTCTCAAGACTCAGGATTTCTAATTTTCATTTCGCGGGGATCCTCCTTTAAAAGTCTTAGTTGAATTTAATAGGCTAACCAATAGTCCAATCCAGAGACAGACTCAGACACACCTCTCACTTTAAAATACGGAACATCGGCGCGTCTGAGACTGAATGGAATAATGCCAGTTTCTGTTTCTAAGGCAAAAACTATCCTACGAAAAACTAACAAAGTGAAAATGCAAATACATATTGGTACATCTATAAAAATTACATAAATTGATACATATATAAAAAAGAACAATAGATTTGAATTACAATCTTAAAACTAACCAGTAATAAATAACAATTAAAATTCCTTATAAAATGACACTGTATTGAGTAGAAGCTCATGTCTTACTATAAAATTTTGAGATGTGTACCTCTATATAATTTGTACTATTACACATTCTAAATGACTAATTACCCTACTTAATCTAATATTAATTAGTAATTAATTATTAATAACCCATATGTAGAAAAAATGATATAGAAATTAAAAATTAAAAATTAAAACACTTATTCACATCAATTATCAACATTAATTTATATCATAAAGGCTTCAAGGTCCAAGTCTATATTCAAGCCTTTAGGAGCTAGACATTCAAGTGTCTGAATCCATTTAGTTTCTTTTTTCCTCAGAATAGTAAGTCTTTGGTGAGGGTTAGAGCTGACCGGCACCGTTTCCAGGATACTAATTTTTAGGCTACTAGGGTCTTTTTTGTGGTAAATCCTAAAGTGGTCTGATACACTATCGGCTAGATTTAGAGTTCTGCGGCCAAAGGGGTGCGATAGCTACGCATGCTTTTTTTTCCCCGCACCTTTTAAATACCGCTGGTATTTAGAGTTCACAGAAGGGCTGCGTTAGGCTCCAAAAAAGGAGCTTATAGCATATTTGCCGCAACTGCAACTCTCAATACCAGCGGTGCTTACGGACACGGCCAGCTTAAAAAATGTGCTTGTGTACGATTCCCCCATAGGAAACAATGGGACAGTTTGAGCTGAAAAAAAAAGCAGCGTTCAGCTCCTAAAGCGGCCCCATTGTTTCCTATGGGGAAACACTTCCTAAGTCTGCACCTAACACTCTAACATGTACCCCGAGTCTAAACACCCCTAACCTTACACTTATTAACCTCTAATCTGCCGCCGCCGCTATCGCTGACCCCTGCATTTTATTATTAACCCCTAATCTGCCGCTCCGTACACCGCCGCCACCTACGTTATCCCTATGTACCCCTAATCTGCTGCCCCTAACACCGCAGATCCCTATATTATATTTATTAACCCCTAATCTGCCGCCCCCAACGTCGCCGCTACCTACCTACACTTATTAACCCCTAATCTGCCGACCGCACCTCACTGCTACTATAATAAAGTTATTAACCCCTAATCCGCCTCACTCCCGCCTCAATAACCCTATAAGAAATAGTATTAACCCCTAATCTGCCCTCCCTAACATCGCCGACACCTAACTTCAATTATTAACCCCTAATCTGCCGACCGGATCTCGTTGCTACTCTAATAAATGGATTAACCCCTAAAGCTAAGTCTAACCCTAACCCTAACACCCCCCTAAGTTAAATATAATTTAAATCTAACGAAATAAATTAACTCTTATTAAATAAATTATTCCTATTTAAAGCTAAATACTTACCTGTAAAATAAACCCTAATATAGCTACAATATAACGAATAATTATATTGTAGCTATTTTAGGATTTATATTTATTTTACAGGCAACTTTGTAATTATTTTAACCAGGTACAATAGCTATTAAATAGTTAAGAACTATTTAATAGCTAAAATAGTTAAAATAATTACAAAATTAACTGTAAAATAAATCCTAACCTAAGTTACAATTAAACCTAACACTACACTATCAATAAATTAATTAAATACAATACCTACAAATAACTACAATTAAATAAACTAACTAAAGTACAAAAAATAAAAAAGAACTAAGTTACAAAAAATAAAAAAATATTTACAAACATTAGAAAAATATTACAATTTTAAACTAATTACACCTACTCTAAGCCCCCTAATAAAATAACAAAGACCCCCAAAATAAAAAAATGCCCTACCCTATTCTAAATTAAAAAAGTTCAAAGCTCTTTTACCTTACCAGCCCTGAAAAGGGCCATTTGCGGGGCATGCCCCAAATAATTCAGCTCTTTTGCCTGTAAAAAAAAACATACAATACCCCCCCCAACATTACAACCCACCACCCACATACCCCTAATCTAACCCAAACCCCCCTTAAATAAACCTAACACTAAGCCCCTGAAGATCTTCCTACCTTATCTTCACTATGCCAGGTTCACCGATCCGTCCTCTGAAGTCTTGATCCAAGCCTCTGAAGTCTTCAACCAAGCCCAAGCGGGGGCTGGCGATCCATAATCCGGCTGAAGTCTTCTATCAAGCGGTGGCTGAAGAGGTCCAGAAGAGGCTCCAAAGTCTTCATCCTATCCGGGAAGAAGAGGAGATCCGAACCGGCAACCATCTTGATCCAAGCAGCATCTTCTATCTTCATCCGATGACGAACGGCTCCATCTTGAAGACCTCCAGCGCGGATCCATCCTCTTCTTCCGACGTCCAACTGAAGAATGAAGGTTCCTTTAAGGGACGTCATCCAAGATGGCATCCCTCGAATTCCAATTGGCTGATAGGATTCTATCAGCCAATCGGAATTAAGCCAATAGAATGCGAGCTCAATCTGATTGGCTGATCCATCAGCCAATCGGATTGAACTTGAATCTGATTGGCTGATTCCATCAGCCAATCAGAATTTTCCTACCTTAATTCCGATTGGCTGATAGAATCCTATCAGCCAATCGGAATTCGAGGGACGCCATCTTGGATGACATCCCTTAAAGGAATAGACAAAACGAAATGGATGGCGCTGGTCTTGCTGAATAGTTAGTTTCTAATGATAGATAGAAATGGACTTGATGTGCAAGTTAAATCTGTTGCAATAATGTGCAATATACTCACTCCTTAAGTAATGTGAGTCCTGCTTCTATGGTATATCCCTCTGCGGTATGTCCCTCTCCAAAGGAAACAGCAAGGTGGTTTTCAACAGGGTTATCCAAAAAAGCAAGTCCGGCTCGTCACAGAAAAAGTAATTTCAAATATAAGAGATAAAAAAGTGGTTTATTGTAGCTCTACGCGTTTCAACGCTCAAGCGTCTTTTTCAAGAGCAATAAAAGACAATAAAAACAAGTAACAGTTTGTATAATGCTGTGACAATGTAGCCGGATTTTATACAGGTGTATCGATGTTCCAATTTCCTGTCTGTGGCAGGAAATTGGACTCATATGAAACAAAAATAAAAATAAAAATACAATTTCTAACTGAATGTTTAGGCCCAACCTTATTCTTAACATTGTTAAATCTTTTTATGTCGCTCAATTAAACTTTAAAATGTAATATTTTGTATTTGGTTCGGCATAAACATGTACAATAGGAAATGACCAATCAGTAAATTCTTTCGAATTTTCATCCAATAGAAAGACAGAGTTGAATTGAGTCCCCATTCGAGTATTCTTTGAGTTTAAGTTCCCTTTAAGGTCCGCTTTAAAGTCACGTGATTCTTTTAGCCAATCCCATGATGTTAAAAAGTTCTCCGTTGATCTATGACGTCGCGTGGGCTCGTTAGTCACGTGTTATTTCTGACCAATCTGTAAGAACGTCCTTTCTCGTGGCTTTAACCAAATGTGCCGATATGAGGATTTAAGGTTTAACATTCTATGAATAGAAAAAACAGAGAAGCGGCAGTATCCATTCCAATCACATGCAATGACTAAATGGTTGCATTTTATCTAGCAGTTTTACGGCAACTTTAAAAATACATACAACCCGATGACATAAAAAGTTTGTGCAATGATGTTTACACTATAAGGACTTTGAAACATGTTAAAGACAGCAATATCAATTCTAGTCACATAAAAAGAACTTTGCGAAGTTTTATTTATAGTGTAAAAACTTTTGCGGCAACTTTAAAAATACATACAACCCGATGACATAAAAAGTTTGTGCAATGATGTTTACACTATAAGGACTTTGAAACATGTTAAAGACAGCAATATCAATTTTAGTCACATGAAAAGAACTTTGCGAAGTTTTATTTATAGTATAAAACCTTTTGAGAAAATTAGAGAGAGCGGCAGTGTCCGTTCTGCTCACATATGGATAAGAATAATGACCTTATATCTAACGGTTTTACAGTAACTTTGTAGGAATAAAAGCTTCTCAATAGCATGAAAGAATAACTACATTAAAGGACATTTAAAATTGGTGGAGTTATGTGTGTGGTTTAAAGGTATTAAATATTTGGTGCTATTTAGTTTAAATTTAATGTGAGAGGAATGTGTTATTTTCATAATTTATATAAAATGTAGATTGTGAGATTAAGGTGTGAAATTCTCTTACTTGCTTTTATGGATATTTACATCCATAATTTGATAGTGAAAAATCGTTGTTTTCCTAACATTATCTAAAAATAAATTGTGAAATACAGTTTGTGAAAAAAATTGTCTTACTTACTTTTATGGATATTTACATCCATAATGTGCTTAGATTAAAAATGGGTAAAGTGAAATAAATAAATGAATAAGAAGGAATAAAAGTGAAAATAAAAATATTAAAGGTTGAATCAAAGTGTGTAGACTCAATATTAATAATAATAATGATATGTGTGGACTCAGTAACTAACCGATGAACTATTAATAGTGGTAAACGATTACTTCATATATTTGAACCATATATTTAAAGATTCTCGAATCCCTAGTGAAACTAGTTTAGATAAAAGCTGCTATTCGAATGTCTTTATTTAGCCCCCAATGGTTGTAAGTTCTTAGTGTGTGAATCCACCATAATTCTCTCTTGTTTAACTCATCTTCTAAATGTCCTCCTCTCCAGTGGGTGGTTACCTTCTCTATTCCTATCCATGAAAAATTCTTAAAATCGAATTTGGTACAAGTATTGCAATGTAAAGGGACACCATGATCCTCATGTCTCTTCTCTATTTTATTGAGGTGTTCTAAAATACGGGTCTTAAGAAATCTGGTAGTTTGTCCTAAATATTGGATCTGACAGTTACATTGCAATAAATATATAACATTTTGAGTCTTGCATGTAATGAAATGTTTAATTATATAGGTCTTGCCTGTTACAAAAGAAGTAAAAGATTTATGAGTTCTTTTTGTATAATTGCAACCTTTACATTTTCCACATGTATAAAAACCTTGTAAGTTAGATATACTTAAAGGTGGTTTGGGGGCCATACCTTTAAAGAGGGGGCCAACTTATGTTTAAAATTACTGCCTCTTCTATATGTAATTTGAGGTTTGATAGGTATAATTTTACTTAAGAATTCATCATTATGTAAAATGTGCCAATGTTTTTTAATAATTTTATTAATTTGATGGTGCCCTGAATTAAATGTTGTAATGAATCTGGGGAAAGAGGATTGTTTATTTGTAGTGATTTTATGTTTTGCCAAAATTAAGTTAAGTTTTTAATTAATTGTCTATCTACTTCAAGACTGCTTGAAGAGTAGCCTTTTTCCAAGAATCTCTTTTTAAGTAGTAATGATTGTTCCTCGTAATCTTCTAAGTAAAATTATACCTATCAAACCTCAAATTACATATAGAAGAGGCAGTAATTTTAAACAAAAGTTGGCCCCCTCTTTAATTAAAGGTATGGCCCCCAAACCACCTTTAAGTATATCTAACTTACAAGGTTTTTATACATGTGGAAAATGTAAAGGTTGCAATTATACAAAAAGAACTCATAAATCTTTTACTTCTTTTGTAACAGGCAAGACCTATATAATTAAACATTTCATTACATGCAAGACTCAAAATGTTATATATTTATTGCAATGCAACTGTCAGATCCAATATTTAGGACAAACTACCAGATTTCTTAAGACCCGTATTTTAGAACACCTCAATAAAATAGAGAAGAGACATGAGGATCATGGTGTCCCTTTACATTGCAATACTTGTACCAAATTCGATTTTAAGAATTTTTCATGGATAGGAATAGAGAAGGTAACCACCCACTGGAGAGGAGGACATTTAGAAGATGAGTTAAACAAGAGAGAATTATGGTGGATTCACACACTAAGAACTTACAACCATTGGGGGCTAAATAAAGACATTCGAATAGCAGCTTTTATCTAAACTAGTTTCACTAGGGATTCGAGAATCTTTAAATATATGGTTCAAATATATGAAGTAATCGTTTACCACTATTAATAGTTCATTGGTTAGTTACTGAGTCCACACATATCATTATTATTATTAATATTGAGTCTACACACTTTGATTCAACCTTTAATATTTTTATTTTCACTTTTATTCCTTCTTATTCATTTATTTATTTCACTTTATCCGTTTTTAATCTAAGCACATAATGGATGTAAATATCCATAAAAGTAAGTAAGACAATTTTTTTCACAAACTGTATTTCACAATTTATTTTTAGATAATGTTAGGAAAACAATGATTTTTCACTATCAAATTATGGATGTAAATATCCATAAAAGCAAGTAAGAGAATTTCACACCTTAATCTCACAATCTACATTTTATATAAGTTATGAAAATAACACATTCCTCTCACATTAAATTTAAACTAAATAGCACCAAATATTTAATACCTTTAAACCACACACATAACTCCACCAATTTTAAATGTCCTTTAATGTAGTTATTCTTTCATGCTATTGAGAAGCTTTTATTCCTACAAAGTTACTGTAAAACAGTTAGATATAAGGTCATTATTCTTATCCATATGTGAGCAGAACGGACACTGCCGCTCTCTCTAATTTTCTCAAAAGGTTTTATACTATAAATAAAACTTCGCAAAGTTCTTTTCATGTGACTAAAATTGATATTGCTGTCTTTAACATGTTTCAAAGTCCTTATAGTGTAAACATCATTGCACAAACTTTTTATGTCATCGGGTTGTATGTATTTTTAAAGTTGCCGCAAAAGTTTTACACTATAAATAAAACTTCGCAAAGTTCTTTTTATGTGACTAGAATTGATATTGCTGTCTTTAACATGTTTCAAAGTCCTTATAGTGTAAACATCATTGCACAAACTTTTTATGTCATCGGGTTGTATGTATTTTTAAAGTTGCCGTAAAACTGCTAGATAAAATGCAACCATTTAGTCATTGCATGTGATTGGAATGGATACTGCCGCTTCTCTGTTTTTTCTATTCATAGAATGTTAAACCTTAAATCCTCATATCGGCACATTTGGTTAAAGCCATGAGAAAGGACGTTCTTACAGATTGGTCAGAAATAACACGTGACTAACGAGCCCACGCGACGTCATAGATCAACGGAGAACTTTTTAACATCATGGGATTGGCTAAAAGAATCACGTGACTTTAAAGCGGACCTTAAAGGGAACTTAAACTCAAAGAATACTCGAATGGGGACTCAATTCAACTCTGTCTTTCTATTGGATGAAAATTCGAAAGAATTTACTGATTGGTCATTTCCTATTGTACATGTTTATGCCGAACCAAATACAAAATATTACATTTTAAAGTTTAATTGAGCGACATAAAAAGATTTAACAATGTTAAGAATAAGGTTGGGCCTAAACATTCAGTTAGAAATTGTATTTTTATTTTTATTTTTGTTTCATGTGAGTCCAATTTCCTGCCACAGACAGGAAATTGGAACATCGATACACCTGTATAAAATCCGGCTACATTGTCACAGCATTATACAAACTGTTACTTGTTTTTATTGTCTTTTATTGCTCTTGAAAAAGACGCTTGAGCGTTGAAACGCGTAGAGCTACAATAAACCACTTTTTTATCTCTTATATTTGAAATTACTTTTTCTGTGACGAGCCGGACTTGCTTTTTTGGATAACCCTGTTGAAAACCACCTTGCTGTTTCCTTTGGAGAGGGACATACCGCAGAGGGATATACCATAGAAGCAGGACTCACATTACTTAAGGAGTGAGTATATTGCACATTATTGCAACAGATTTAACTTGCACATCAAGTCCATTTCTATCTATCATTAGAAACTAACTATTCAGCAAGACCAGCGCCATCCATTTCGTTTTGTCTATTGCTTATACAGTCCTTGGGGAGAGACTGAGGAAGGGCAGCGGTCACTTCATTTAACAAGGAGAGTATTGTTTTTTAGCACATTGTGTTGAGCATATTTGTTTTTCTGTTAACATCCACTTATTTGCCACACACATTTTTGTACAATCCCTTAAAGGAACCTTCATTCTTCAGTTGGACGTCGGAAGAAGAGGATGGATCCGCACTGGAGGTCTTCAAGATGGAGCCGTTCGTCATCAGATGAAGATAGAGGATGCCGCTTGGATCAAGATGGTTGCCGGTCCGTGTCTCCTCTTCTTCCCGGATAGGATGAAGACTTTGGAGCCTCTTCTGGACCTCTTCAGCCGCCGCTTGATAGAAGACTTCAGCCGGTTTATGGATTGCCAGCCCCCGCTTGGGCTTGGATGAAGACTTCGGAGGCTTGGATCAAGACTTCGGAGGACGGATCGGTGAACCTGGCATGGTGAAGATAAGGTAGGAAGATCTTCAGGGGCTTAGTGTTAGGTTTATTTAAGGGGGGTTTGGGTTAGATTAGGGGTATGTGGGTGGTGGGTTGTAATGTTGGGGGGGGGTATTGTATGTTTTTTTTTACAGGCAAAAGAGCTGAATTATTTGGGGCATGCCCCGCAAATGGCCCTTTCAGGGCTGGTAAGGTAAAAGAGCTTTGAACTTTTTTAATTTAGAATAGGGTAGGGCATTTTTTTATTTTGGGGGTCTTTGTTATTTTATTAGGGGGTTTAGAGTAGGTGTAATTAGTTTAAAATTGTTGTAATATTTTTCTAATGTTTGTAAAAAAAAAATATTTTTGTAACTTAGTTCTTTTTTATTTTTTGTACTTTAGTTAGTTTATTTAATTGTAGTTATTTGTAGGTATTGTATTTAATTAATTTATTGCTAGTGTAGTGTTAGGTTTAATTGTAACTTAGGTTAGGATTTATTTTACAGGTAATTTTGTAATTATTTTAACTATTTTAGCTATTAAATAGTTCTTAACTATTTAACCCCTTAAGGACAAGGCCATTTTTCAATTTCTTTCCCTTAAGGACCAAGGCTATTTTTACATTTCTGCGGTGTTTGTGTTTAGCTGTAATTTGCCTCTTACTCATTTACTGTACCCACACATATTATATACCGTTTTTCTCGCCATTAAATGGACTTTCTAAAGATACCATTATTTTCATCATATTTTACAATTTACCATAAATTTTTTTTATAAAATATGATGAAAAAATGGAAAAAAACACACGTTTTCTAACTTTGACCCCCAAAATCTGTTGCACATCTACAACTACCAAAAAACACTCATGCTAAATAGTTTCTAAATTTTGTCCTGAGTTTAGAAATACCCAATGTTTACATGTTCTTTGCTTTTTTGTAAGTTATAGGGCAATAAGTACAAATAGCACTTTGCTATTTCCAAACCATTTTTTTTCAAAATAAGCGATAGTTATATTGGAACACTGATATCTGTCTGGAATCCCTGAATATCCCTTGACATGTATATTTTTTTTTTAGTAGACATCTAGGCCCATTTTGGTCTATTTCATGCCACCATTTTACCGCCAAATGCGATCAAATAAATACAATTGTTCACTTTTTCACAAACTTTTTCACAAATATCAGGTTTCTCACTGAAATTGTTTACAACAACTTGTGCAATTATGGCACAAATGGTTGTAAATGCTTCTCTGGGATCCCCTTTTTTTTAGAAATAGCAGACATATATGGCTTTGGTGTTGCTTTTTGGTAAATAGAAGGCCGCTAAATGCCGCTGCGCACCACATTTGTATTAGGCCCAGCAGTGAAGGGGTTAATTAGGTAGCTTGTATGGAGCTTGTAGGGTTAATTTTAGCTTTAGGGTAGTGTAGTAGACAACCCAAAGTATTGATCTAGGCCAATTTTGATATATTTCATGCCACCATTTCACCGCCGAATGCGATCAAATAAAAAAAAAGTTCACTTTTTCACTAAATTTGGGTTTCTCACTGGAATTATTTACAAACAGCTTGTGCAATTATGGCACAAATGGTTGTAAATGCTTCTCTGGGATCCCCTTTGCTCAGAAATAGCAGACATATATGGCTTTGGCATTGCTTTTTGGTAATTAGAAGGCAGCTAAATGCAGCTGCGCACCAAACTTGTATTATGCCCAGCAGTGACAGGGTTAATTAGGTAGCTTGTAGGGAGCTTGAAGGGTTAATTTTAGCTTTAGTGTAGAAATCAGCCTCCCACCTGACACATCCCACCCCCTGATCCCTCCCAAACAGCTCTCTTCCCTCCCCCACCCCACAATTTTCCCCGCCATCTTAAGTACTGGCAGAAAGTCTGCCAGTACTAAAATAAAAGTTTACATTTTTTTTTTTATTATTTAAAAAAATAATAATTATATTCTGCTGTGTAGGATCCCCCCCTTAGCCCCCAACCTGCCTGATCCCCCCCAAAGAGCTCTCTAACCCTCCCCCCACTAACTATTAGTAACCATTTTGGGTACTGGCAGCTGTCTGCCAGTACCCACTTTGCAAAATAACTTTTTTTTTTTTTTTAAACCTAACATTTTCTGTAGTGTAGCTGCCCCCCTCCATACCCTACACCCTCCCCCTCCCAGATCACCCCCAGATCACTCCTTGATCACCCCTACACCCTCTTCCAGCCAAAAAAATTTCACATAACAATTGTGTTAGATCGCGATCGCGCGCGCGCACCCGCCCCTCACCTCCAGCGCGCGCTCCCGCGCGCACCCGGCATAGTAAACAGCCGGAAGGAAGTTCCCCAGTGATGGGCCACCCACCCACCTCCCTGCAATGGCTCCCACCCACCAACGATCAGGCACCATCACTGGCCGATGCAGAGAGGGCCACAGAGTGGCTCTCTCTGCATCGGTGTGCCTAAAAAGGTATTGCAGTGATGCCTCAATATTGAGGCATCACTGCAATACCTTGAAAGCGGCTGGAAGCGATCAGGATCGCTTCCAGTCGCTTGAAACCCTTAACGACGTACAGGGTACGTCGCTAGTCTTTAAAGACCAGCTTGTGTAAGACGTACCCTGTACGACATGCATCGTTAAGGGGTTAATAGCTATTGTACCTGGTTAAAATAAATACAAAGTTGCCTGTAAAATAATTATTAATCCTAAAATAGCTACAATATAATTATTCGTTATATTGTAGCTATATTAGGGTTTATTTTACAGGTAAGTATTTAGTTTAAAATAGGAATAATTTATTTAATAATAGTTAATTTATTTAGTTAGATTTAAATTATATTTAACTTAGGGGGGTGTTAGTGTTAGGGTTAGACTTAGCTTTAGGGGTTAATACATTTATTATAGTAGCGGTGAGGTGCGGTCGGCAGATTAGGGGTTAATTATTGTAGGTAGCTGGCGGCGACGTTGTGGGGGGCAGATTAGGGGTTAATAAATATAATATAGGGGTCGGCGGTGTTAGGGGCAGCAGATTAGGGGTACATAAGGATAACGTAGGTGGCGGCGCTGTGCGGTCAGCAGATTAGGGGTTAATTATTGTAGGTAGCTGGCGGCAACGTTGTGGGGGGCAGATTAGGGGTTAATAAATATAATATAGGGGTCAGCGGTGTTAGGGGCAGCAGATTAGGGGTACATAAGTATAACGTAGGTGGTGGCGGTGTGCGGTCAGCAGATTAGGGGTTAAAAAAATTTAATCGAGTGGCGGCGATGTGGGGGGGACTCGGTTTAGGGGTACATAGGTAGTTTATGGGTGTTAGTGTACTGTAGAGCACTGTAGTTAAGAGCTTTATGAACCGGCGTTAGCCCAGAAAGCTCTTTACTCCTGGTTTTTTTCTGCGGCTGGAGTCTTGTCGTTAGATTTCTAACGCTCACTTCAGCCAAGACTCTAAATACCGGCGTTAGAAAGATCCCATTGAAAAGATAGGATACGCAATTGGCGTAGGGGGATCTGCGGTATGGAAAAGTCGCGGCTGGAAAGTGAGCGTTAGACCCTTTCCTGACTGACTCTAAATACCAGAGGTAGCCGAAAACCAGCGTTAGGAGCCTCTAACGCTGGTTTCGACGGCTAACGCCCACCTCTAAATCTAGGCGTAAGTGTTTTAAGGCCTAGTTCTATATTACTGATATGTTCATAGCATCTTCGTTTTATTTTTCTTTTGGTCCGTCCTACATAGACACTCCCACATTTACACGTTAAACTATAGACTACATAGGTAGATTGACAGGTACCCCGTGATTTTATTGGAATCGATTTTGAATGACTTGTATCCATAATAGTGTCTCTGTTCCAAATCAATGGACACATACAACAATTCTTGCGTCCACATTTAAAAGTCCCTGGTCTTCCAGAGACCCATTGGTCCAAAGTTCCATTACCTTTTTGTTTGTTGAATTCTATATTAGATAATTTAGAGGGGGCAAGTAAATTTTTGAGGTTCCTATTTTTCTTAAACACTATATTTGGTTTATCTTCTATCACTCCTTTAAGTAAAGGGTCTGCCTTAAGTATCCCCCAATGTTTATTTAGAATTTTTTTGAAAAAAACAGCTCCTTCATTGAAAGTGGTGATAAATCTGATTGTGTTATCCTTTAGCCCTTCATTATCATTTTCTTTCTTTTTTGGACATAGTAGATGTTCCCTATCACATATTGGCCTAGATTTGGAGTTCGGCGGTAAAAGGGCTGTTAACGCTCCGCGGGCTTTTTTCTGGCCGCACCATAAATTTAACTCTGGTATCGAGAGTTAAAACAAATGCTGCGTTAGGCTCCAAAAAAGGAGCGTAGAGCATTTTTACCGCAAAAGCAACTCTCGATACCAGAGTTGCTTACGGACGCGGCCGGCCTCAAAAACGTGCTCGTGCACGATTCCCCCATAGGAAAGAATGGGACTGTTTGAGCTGAAAAAAAACCTAACACCTGCAAAAAAGCAGCGTTCAGCTCCTAACGCAGCCCCATTGATTCCTATGGGGAAACACTTCCTACGTCTGCACCTAACACCCTAACATGTACCCCGAGTCTAAACACCCCTAATCTTACACTTATTAACCCCTAATCTGCCGCCCCCGCTATCGCTGACCCCTGCATATTTTTTTTAACCCCTAATCTGCCGCTCCGTAAAACGCCGCCACCTACGTTATCCCTATGTACCCCTAATCTGCTGCCCTAACATCGCCGACCCCTATGTTATATTTATTAACCCCTAATCTGCCCCCCACAACGTCGCCGACACCTACCTACACTTATTAACCCCTAATCTGCCGAGCGGACCTGAGCGCTACTATAATAAAGTTATTAACCCCTAATCCGCCTCACTAACCCTATCATAAATAGTATTAACCCCTAATCTGCCCTCCCTAACATCGCCGACACCTACCTTCAATTATTAACCCCTAAACTTCCGATCGGAGCTCACCGCTATTCTAATAAATGTATTAACCCCTAAAGCTAAGTCTAACCCTAACACTAACACCCCCCTAAGTTAAATATAATTTACATCTAACGAAATTAATTAACTCTTATTAAATAACTTATTCCTATTTAAAGCTAAATACTTACCTGTAAAATAAATCCTAATATAGCTACAATATAAATTATAATTATATTATAGCTATTTTAGGATTAATATTTATTTTACAGGCAACTTTGTAATTATTTTAACCAGGTACAATAGCTATTAAATAGTTATTAACTATTTAATAGTTACCTAGTTAAAATAATAACAAATTTACCTGTAAAATAAATCCTAACCTAAGTTATAATTAAACCTAACACTACCCTATCAATAAAATAATTAAATAAACTACCTACAATTACCTACAATTAACCTAACACTACACTATCAATAAATAAATTAAATACAATTGCTACAAATATATACAATTAAATAAACTAGCTAAAGTACAAAAAATAAAAAAGAACTAAGTTACAGAAAATAAAAAAATATTTACAAACATAAGAAAAATATTACAACAATTTTAAACTAATTACACCTACTCTAAGCCCCCTAATAAAATAACAAAGCCCCCCAAAATAAAAAATTCCCTACCCTATTCTAAATTAAAAAAGTTACAAGCTCTTTTACCTTACCAGCCCTGAACAGGGCCCTTTGCGGGGCATGCCCCAAGAATTTCAGCTCTTTTGCCTGTAAAAAAAAACATACCATACCCCCCCCCAACATTACAACCCACCACCCACATACCCCTAATCTAACCCAAACCCCCCTTAAATAAACCTAACACTAAGCCCCTGAAGATCTTCCTACCTTGTCTTCACCATCCAGGTATCACCGATCCGTCCTGGCTCCAAGATCTTCATCCAACCCAAGCGGGGGTTGGCGATCCATAATCCGGTGCTCCAAAGTCTTCCTCCTATCCGGCAAGAAGAGGACATCCGGACCGGCAAACATCTTCTCCAAGCGGCATCTTCGATCTTCTTCCATCCGGTGCGGAGCGGGTCCATCTTGAAGCAGGCGACGCGGATCCATCCTCTTCTTCCGATGTCTCCCGACTAATGACGGTTCCTTTAAGGGACGTCATCCAAGATGGCGTCCCTCGAATTCCGATTGGCTGATAGGATTCTATCAGCCAATCGGAATTAAGGTAGGAATTTTCTGATTGGCTGATGGAATCAGCCAATCAGAATCAAGTTCAATCCGATTGGCCGATCCCATCAGCCAATCAGATTGAGCTCGCATTCTATTGGCTGATCGGAACAGCCAATAGAATGCGAGCTCAATCTGATTGGCTGATTGGATCAGCCAATCGGATTGAACTTGATTCTGATTGGCTGATTCCATCAGCCAATCAGAAAATTCCTACCTTAATTCCGATTGGCTGATAGAATCCTATCAGCCAATCGGAATTCAAGGGACGCCATCTTGGATGACGTCCCTTAAAGGAACCGTCATTAGTCGGGAGACATCGGAAGAAGAGGATGGATCCGCGTCGCCTGCTTCAAGATGGACCCGCTCCGCACCGGATGGAAGAAGATCGAAGATGCCGCTTGGAGAAGATGTTTGCCGGTCCGGATGTCCTCTTCTTGCCGGATAGGAGGAAGACTTTGGAGCACTGGATTATGGATCGCCAACCCCCGCTTGGGTTGGATGAAGATCTTGGAGCCAGGACGGATCGGTGATACCTGGATGGTGAAGACAAGGTAGGAAGATCTTCAGGGGCTTAGTGTTAGGTTTATTTAAGGGGGGTTTGGGTTAGATTAGGGGTATGTGGGTGGTGGGTTGTAATGTTGGGGGGGGGGTATTGTATTTATTCTTTTACAGGCAAAAGAGCTGAAATTCTTGGGGCATGCCCCGCAAAGGGCCCTGTTCAGGGCTGGTAAGGTAAAAGAGCTTGTAACTTTTTTAATTTAGAATAGGGTAGGGAATTTTTTATTTTGGGGGGCTTTGTTATTTTATTAGGGGGCTTAGAGTAGGTGTAATTAGTTTAAAATTGTTGTAATATTTTTCTTATGTTTGTAAATATTTTTTTATTTTCTGTAACTTAGTTCTTTTTTATTTTTTGTACTTTAGCTAGTTTATTTAATTGTATTTATTTGTAGCAATTGTGTTTAATTAATGTATTGATAGTGTAGTGTTAGGTTAATTGTAGGTAATTGTAGGTAGTTTATTTAATTATTTTATTGATAGGGTAGTGTTAGGTTTAATTATAACTTAGGTTAGGATTTATTTTACAGGTAAATTTGTTATTATTTTAACTAGGTAACTATTAAATAGTTAATAACTATTTAATAGCTATTGTACCTGGTTAAAATAATTACAAAGTTGCCTGTAAAATAAATATTAATCCTAAAATAGCTATAATATAATTATAATTTATATTGTAGCTATATTAGGATTTATTTTACAGGTAAGTATTTAGATTTAAATAGGAATAATTTATTTAATAAGAGTTAATTAATTTCGTTAGATAAAAATTATATTTAACTTAGGGGGGTGTTAGTGTTAGGGTTAGACTTAGCTTTAGGGGTTAATCCATTTATTAGAATAGCGGTGAGCTCCGATCGGAAGTTTAGGGGTTAATAATTGAAGGTAGGTGTCGGCGATGTTAGGGAGGGCAGATTAGGGGTTAATACTATTTATGATCGGGTTAGTGAGGCGGATTAGGGGTTAATAACTTTATTATAGTAGCGCTCAGGTCCGCTCGGCAGATTAGGGGTTAATAAGTGTAGGCAGGTGTCGGCGACGTTGAGGGGGGCAGATTAGGGGTTAATAAATATAATATAGGGGTCGGCGGTGTTAGGGGCAGCAGATTAGGGGTACATAGGGATAACGTAGGTGGCGGCGATTTGCGGTCGGAAGATTAGGGGTTAATTATTGTAAGTAGCTGGCGGCGACGTTGTGGGGGGCAGGTTAGGGGTGAATAAATATAATACAGGGGTCGGCGGGGTTAGGGGCAGCAGATTAGGGGTACATAAGTATAACGTAGGTGGCGATCGGCAGATTAGGGGTTAAAAATTTTAATCGAGTGGCGGCGGTGTGGGGGGAGCTCGGTTTAGGGGTACATAGGTAGTTTATGGGTGTTAGTGTACTTTAGGGTACAGTAGTTAAGAGCTTTATAAACCGGCGTTAGCCAGAAAGCTCTTAACTCCTGCTATTTTCAGGCGGCTGGAATCTTGTCGTTAGAGCTCTAACGCTCACTTCAGAAACGAGTCTAAATACCAGCGTTAGAAAGATCCCATTGAAAAGATAGGCTACGCAAATGGCGTAGGGGGATCTGCGGTATGGAAAAGTCGCGGCTGAAAAGTGAGCGTTAGACCCTTTAATCACTGACTCCAAATACCAGCGGGCGCCCAAAACCAGCGTTAGGAGCCTCTAACGCTGGTTTTGACGGCTACTGCCGAACTCCAAATCTAGGCCATCGTGTTTTTATTTCTAGCCTCCATAACTAAATCTTTATTATATTCTTTCTCTAAAAACTTATTTTCTAACACATCAGCTGCTTCCTTATTAAAATCATCCATCCTGGTACAATTTGGTACTACTACTACTAAATTGGTACTACTACTACCACTAATCTAACAATAAGCTACCCAAAGCTCTAAAAAGTGCCTTTTGTAGGTCCTTGCCCTGAAGCAATCAGCTCTTTTACAAAATAATTACAAAGTACTCCCTAACACTAAAACCCCCCACCCAACCAACCCCCCAAAATAAAAAAACACCTAAGTCTAAAAAAAATAAGTTACCCAATGCCCCTAAAGGGGGATTTGTATGGGCATTGCCCTTCAAAGGGCAATGAGCTCTTTTGAGCCTATAAAAAAATAAAAAAAGCCCTAATCTTAATTAAAAAAAACAACCCCCAAAAAAACAACAAACTAACACTAACCCCAAAAAAATTTACTCACAGTTCCTGAAGTCTGGACATGCATCTTCATCTAGGCGGCGGCATCTTCATCCATCACGGGGGCATCTTCTATCTTCATCCCAGTGCACAGAGCTGTGGTGGCATGGAGCTGAGCAGGACTGGACAACAACGACTTTCATGGTGGAGGCTCCTCTTCATGCAATCTACGCCGCACAATGAAGATTGACTGCAAGGTACCCCTTTGGGGTACCTTGCATTCCTATTGGATAAAATATTCAAATCTGCCAATAGGATGAGAGCTGCTTAAATCCTATTGGCTGTTTAAATCAGCCAATAGGATTTAAGCAGCTCTCATCCTATTGGCTGATTTAAATATTTCAGCCAATAGGAATGCAAGGTACCCCAAATTTAAAAGGGGTACCTTGCATGCAATCTTTAGTGTACAGCAGAGATCGCATGAAGAGGAGGCTGCGTGTTGACATCTGCGCCGCCGGCAAACCGAACCTACTCCCCTCTGCAACAGCTCTGCACCACCGGGATGAAGCAAGACGATGTCCCCGCACTGGATGAAGATGTCGACGCCTGGATAAAGACTTTACTCCGCCTTGAATAAGAAAAATATCTGGACTTCAGGAACTGTGAGTATATTTTTGAGGGTTAGCATTAGTTTTTTTGGGTGGTGTGTGTTTTTTTTTTAGATTAGGTCTTTTTATATTTTTTTTATGGTCAGCAAAAGAGCTGATTGCCCTTTTAAGGGCAATGTCCATACAAATGCCTCTTTAGGGGCAATGGGTAGCTTAGATTTTTTTAGACTTAGGTTTTTTAATTTTGGGGGGATGGTTGGGTGGGGGGGTTTACTGTTAGGTGTACTTTGTAATTTTATTATGTAAAATAGCTGATTGCTTCAGGACAATGCCCTACAAAAGGCCCTTTTAAGGGCTATTGGTAGTTTATTGTTAGATTAGTGGGTGCTTTTATTTTGGGTGGCTTTTTGTTTTTATTGGGGTATTAGATTAGGTTTAATTTTTATTATTTTGGATAATTTATTTATTTATTTATTTATTTTTTTCAAATTATTTTTTATTTGGGTTCACATGGATAAACAACAGTTATGCATAGCCTTCCCGGCTGAATGTTACACACACAAGTTATACCGTTGCATACATATAGAGATAACAATGCTCGAAAGTCTGTAAAAGTGAGCACATCTCCAGGTTGGCGGCAGCTTTTGTTGATGGTTTAAGATGTAAGAGTCCATGCAAACTACCAAATACCAAATTACATTTTTACATTTTCCAACTAAACAACATTAACAAACAACTAACAAATTGCAATACCCTCCAAATATAGAGCCTAGGTGCAAGTACCACAGTATCAGGGTTGAACCCATGTATGCGAAAGAAAAAAGGAAAAAAAAAAAAAGGAGGGACGACGACACGCTCTCCACTCCTCCAACTCCATCATCAAAAGCACAATGCGGCCATAGTACTCAGTTATTCCTAAATGCAAAAGATGTTAGCCATCAATCAGTGTCTCCTCCCATTTGATGGACTGTACTACCCTACCCTGTTCAAAATCAAGAGTACTCCAATCTTCCCTAAGGGATGCCTCCAAGAACAGTTCATGACGTGAAAATGGTTGTAATATGTGATGTTGTAAGGTAAGGGGGAGAGTCTGTATAATGCACCGCCATTTATTCAAGAATGACTTCAATTGGCATCTTGTGTCCAACTTGGTGTAAAGCTGTTCTACAAAAAGTTGTCTGAGTAACCGGTGTTAAAACTGAGATAGGGAGGGGGGCTTGTTAGTGATCCAGAGGGCCAGAAGGATGCACAGGGTAAGCAGAACTTGCATGGTGCCAATCTGTCCCTCCCACCCAAATAGGTATATTGTCTTTAAGTTTAGGGATACATTAATTTTCAATGCAATCTTGATCCAGTATTGTATCTGGCACCAAAAACGTCTGACACAAGGGAAGTCAAAGTAGTAATGACTAATTGTGGGTTTGGGCAGAGAACACTTAATACATTTGTTTGCATACGTAAGGTCCCAATGTGCCAAGCGTGCCGGGGTAATATAGTCGCCATTAAGCAATCTGGTCTGCATTTCTCTGTGGGGAATCGCCAGGCTAGCCATTTTGGTCAAAATCAAGCTATTTTTAATGTCGTCAGCAGTAATGTCAACTATGCCTTCACCTCTCATTCGAGTCGCAATGTCAACTACAGTGGTGTCTGCTGCGTGTCTGAGTAGTCCTTGATAGATCAGAGACAAGAAGAACCGACCAAATTTAAAGGCTGTGTGAATAATAGCGAAAGGGGAGAGATCCCAAAAACCAGGGTCTTGGGCTATGAGAGTGTTTACGTAGTGCCTACACTGTAAGTATGCATAAAAATGAGTGTTAGGCAACCCAAACTCACGCCTTAGGTCCAGAAAGGTTCTGACGGTGTGTGACAAGGGGTCCAGTAGAGCGCCAAATGGAGTCAATGCCCACTGCCTTCCACATCTGGAATGGGGCTGACTCACTCCCAGCTGGAAAGTCTTTATTTCCTGTCAGTGGGATGAACCTGGGGGAGGGGAGCCTCCTACCCAAATACTCAAGAACCAACCACCAAGCTTTCAGTATATCTTTGTACATTATGTTATGCTTAATTTCTGATGGAAGGTCTCAAGGTGGAATGTAAGGAAGATATGCTAGGGAATGTGGCACCACCATGGTCCCCTCCAGAGAGGGGTCAGTAAAGTGTGCCGAGTGGAGTTGCCAGTCTAGAGTTAGCCGTATCAACGCTGCCCAGTTGTACCACAACAGGTTTGGAAGAGCCAGACCTCCAAGGTAGGTTTGATGTAATTTTGAAGCCGCAATACAAGTTTTCTTCCCCTTCCAAATAAATAATTGCATTGCCTTATTAGTCATTGTTAAATCTCTTTTGGTGATAAGAAAGGGCAGCATCAACAGAGGATACAACAATCTGGGCAAAATCGACATTTTTACAAGGTTAATTCGACCAGATAAAGTGAGGGGGGGTCTTGTCCAGGTGTCATGTTCTGTCTCAGGATATCTTGTGAGAGCCGCATTGTCTGGAACAGTTGCTTTAAAGGAAGATTAGTAGAAGCCATATAGATTGAAAATATATCAGATTTATTAAAATAACAAAATACTTTGATTAAGCAAATACTTGCAGGGTATATTTAAATGTGCTACTCAGGTATGTTAAGTCCACATACGGCAGGAGTGGAAATAAACAAACAAAGTAAGCAGAGATGCAGATTCAAAAAGGAAAGTCTTTCTCCTGGTAATAACTGAAATGCAGGATTTGCACAAGGCAGGAAACAACTTGTAAACAGGTAGCAGGTTTAAAGGTAAAGTCTTCCTGCTGGTAATAACTGAAGTGCAGGATTTGCACAAGACAGGGAACAAACTTGTAAACAGGTAACAGGTTTAAAGGTAAAGTCTTTCTCCTGGTAATAGCTGAAGTGCAGGATTTGCACAAGGCAGGGAACAAACTTGTAAACAGGTAACAGGTTTAAAGGTAAAGTCTTTCTCCTGGTAATAACTGAAGTGCAGGATTTGCACAAGGCAGGGAACAAACTTGTAAACAGGTAACAGGTTTAAAGGTAAAGTCTTTCTCCTGGTAATACTTTGTAAACAGGTGCAAAGGTGAAATCTTTCTCCAAATAAGTACAGGAAACAGGTTCTGACTTGTGACAAAACAGATCCAATGTGAAGACAACATGCAGTCAAACAGCCAGCCTTCTGATTCTGAGAAAATACAAAATTGAGAACACATGTGTGTTGCACAGGTGTAATTACAAGTAAGGCAAATCCTCATATAACAGATTTAAAAGTTGTCTGTACTTGCTAGAACTGGCTGTGGCTCAACAAGCAAGCAAACAGGTATAGTAACCACAAGGACACAGGTTCAAATCCCTGCACAGCCCTTTCGAGAGGAATGCCTCCCAGACCTATTCTTTTTCTTTTTTAGTCTGGAGGCTTGGTTCATGACACCAGGCTTTTAGCTGAGACTGTAGCTGACCACACTGCTTTGCAATGTTAAGGTCAAAGATTTTATGCGGATTGCGATGAAACTCAATTCCCAGATAGGTCAGAGTGTCAGTCTGCACAGTAAAAGGGTATAAGGATTTGTCAGATTTGTGGTCGGTTAGGCATAAGATTTCAGATTTGTTCATGTTAACTTTGTATCCTGCAAAGTCTTCGAAAACATCTAGGACATCTATGATCCTAGGGACGTGTAAAGCGGGGTCAGTGATGAAAAGGAGCATATCATCAGCATATAATGCCATATGCACAGTATGATCATTTAATAGCATTCCCGGATATGTCTGTTTCAGTTTAAGGGTAAGTGGCTCCAAAGCCAGATAAAAAAGCAGGGGGGACAATGGGCAACCCTGACGAGTGCCTCTCTGAAGAGTGAAGGTAGGCGAAACAAGGCCATTAACCAATATATTTGCTGTTGGGGAAGAATACATTTTGCCTAGAAAATTAAGGAAAGGACCTTCAAATGGAATTGTCTTAGCGTATAGAATAGATGCGGCCACTCCACTCTTTCGAAGGCCTTCCCTGCATCCAAAGATAACAGAAAGGCCTCCTGATTCCTCCGTCACCGCAGGGCTTCTGCCCCTGGCCAGAAATGATTGATGGCATGAAGGACTTTGTATATGTTGACTACCGATGTTCTGCCAGACACAAAACCCGTTTGATCGGCATGCAACAAATAGGGCAAAGAGGGGATAATTTTTTTGAGTCTATTGGCTAAAATTTTCATCGATATCTTGCAAACGGTATTTAACAGGGAGATTGGGCGGTATGACTCTGGGAGGGAATGATGCTTTCCGGATTTAGGTATTAAGGTGATATGTGCTGAAACAAACAGATTAGAGGGGTGGCTATTCACAGGAAAAGCACGTTATATACCTTTGAGAGGGTAGAGGACACCTGGGGGGACAGGAGTCTAAAAAACTCCACCGGGAAGCCTTCTGGGCCAGGGGTTTTCCCTAAGGACAGAGATATAATAGTGTATTGTATCTCTTCAAAAAGGTTTCACTCTGGTTTAAATTTGAGTTACGATCTTATAAACTATTGGGAATAATCCAGATCATAGTCACATTAATGCATATCCCTTGTGTTAAGACCATGTAACTTACATATCCATAAGCCCTACAGGAGTTTACACCTTGTCAATACCCATAGAACTTTGTGCCATTCAGAGAGTAGGGTCTTTATTCTATTTTTCCTATACTAAACATCGATGCCCGGCTCTAAGAATTCTGTACTATATGTCATTTCCTATTGCTCATCAACATCCCCCTTAGAGATGCTACAGAGTATCTTTACGCATTAATTGACATTTTATAAAATTCCCATTTTTAGGTTTTATATAGACAACATAGATTACACTAGTCCAAGGTTGATTATATTATGTCGGAACACAGTATTGACTACTGCTCCTCTTCCCTCCCTTGCCATTATATACTTTCAACTATGCTTGATATAACTTCCGATTCCCTTATGTAGAGATGTTCCAATTGACTGACGAAAGACTCAGAGACCCAGAAAGATCCTTTTCTTTTTAGGAAGTCTGCAAACAGCACGATAGGGTACATCTATCAGCTTTATTTATGCTATACAAAAATTTGAATTATTACGCCATATAAGGCAGAGATTGAATCATTCTATTGCTATGCTTGCAAAATTTACATAACGTATAATGTTGAGCTACTCATTCAACATATTGTTTAATAATATTATGTTGGCATTTTTTGTAATGTTGCAATTTACAAATGCTTCTTGTTTTCATACACTCTCCTATTGTCAAGGGATTGTATCGAATGCATAATATGTTTGACATCATTGAAGCTTTAGTATACTTAGGATTGATCATTCCAGTAAACCATAAGAGGAATCTAACCATAGCAGTGGTAAAGAGATTGTGTAATTGCAACTATTTCATGACATCACCTCCCCTTCCCTTTTAAGCAATCATTGGAAGGTGGGCCTAAGTGCCTAAGGAGGCGTGAGAACATTAGCCAATGGGGGTTAACCTATTCATTTTAATTGTGGGGTGGTAACCTCACATTTTAACCAGCTTTGACAATGGCAGGAGGCCGAAACACGTCAGCTGTGCTCTGACCCCTTACTTGTTTGTAGTTTTTTGGACATATGTGAATCTACTTTTAAATTTGACTTAAGTTTTATATTGGAGCTCGGCTTTGCCAATTATTTGCATTGACTCCTATCCTTACCTACTGAAGCGTGGAGCTCCTATTGAGGCTATTGTCCTTATCCTACCCCTCCACTAAGCTGACCAGGAACCGTTCTGTGGCTGCCCAATGGGATCCTGAGATGAGACTAGGACACGTAAGCAGTGCGCTGAATACTGCACAGTAGACAACCATTCAGCTAAGGAGTTCCCCACACATACCCGGTGACGTCTGAAGAGAGAGGACGCAAGGAACACGCTGCAATTCCTTTGACTTCTACCTACGGCGGAATGTTGTGGAACGGAACGGACCGCTGGTGTGGCAAATTCCTCTACCTCCCCAGGACCAGACTCATTACGGAGCGGGACAGTGCGAGTAAGTTGTTTTGTCATTTATACATAATCAGCACTATCGTCTCTCTTGGAGCCTCTAACAACTTTCAATTATTATACGGACCATTGGACATTGTTTTTTGAAAGAACACAGTCATTGGACCATATTTGGGCAGCCTATTTCTGCATGGTTATGTCTGTTTATTTAATTTACTCAAGAGCCCAAGCATTATAGTGCTTAAAGGAGAACTGTTTGTTAAATATAAAACCCTCCCTACCCAATTGCATCTTAGATTTTCATGTTCCTCATCCCCCAAATGTGTCTCCTGCAAAAGGGCCACGTCAGCATTTAATCTGCGCAGGTGTGTTAAAATCGACTTACGTTTTATGGGGGAGTGGACACCGCCAACATTCCAGGTAAGTATTTTAAGCGCCATATTCGGGCATTGTCTGGGACAAAAGGGGGGCACCCCTAAGTTGACATGTCCCGGGAGGAGCAGAGAGAGCAGGGGGGGAGGGGCCGAGAAAGGAGGAAGGGCAAATAGGCACCTCGGTCACTAGACCAGAGGAGCCCTGTACCTGAAAAAAAAACATATTATACAGTAACAGCATAGACACAAATACCTTGTCATCCAACAGTCTCCTATTCTGTGTTTGGGAAAACCAGTTGCAGAGGAGTAAATAACAGCTGGAATAGAGCCTGTATGCTATATCGGGGATTATAAACAGACATATAGGCGATAAGCAACAAGAACCTCCAAGTGCATAAGTCAGGGGTCCCTGGTGTGTCACTAGTAGGTGGGAGGGCCCACCACGATATGCAAGAGTAACCCCTAAGCACGCTCCAAGTGCCTCACAGGACCTAGGCCTACCCAGGTTAGAGTTCTCTGTGATCACCTGTAAGGAAGAATGAATCTCACGATAGACTATCATACCCAGTGTCAATATGGACAGAAATAACCAAGTGACTAGAACGTGTTCTCCCTTTGTTTGAGGATACCAGCAGTATAAATGTAGGTGTACATACCCTTGAATGTGGGAGTGATATATTGCTGAGACAATGATAGACACACCATAACATAAACAAATTTTGATCAAACATAGACACCTGGGTCACAAGATTGAAAAGGCCTATACTTATGTAAGGTGTGCTCTCTACCACCTCTGATTTGGTTTCTTTATTAGGTGGGTTAGCCAGGGAACCACCAAGGACACACTGGGAGTTGTCATATTGGATACGTTTTGCCACCGGGGTGATAGGTAACATTAAGTGGTAACAGGGGGCACCTTGGACCATCAATTCTAAGTCATCCAGCCCAAATAGCATGAATAATAAAGGCGGACTGACATTTTGGGGCATATTCATTCTTTTGGCAAGTAGGTGGTGGGCAGGGATAGGTAAGTTGTCCATACACGGACACTGGTGTCCATGACTGGCCCTTGCAGTGTCCGCCGCTCGTTTTGCGGTGGGGAGGGACTCGGGGTGAGTAGAATCCTTCTTTACATATGTGGCGCATGTTTCACAGGGTTGGGGCAGCGCTGTGTGAGGATGCCACTCAGTAGTGGGAAAGTGACTCTGAGTGAGATGAGAGAGGGAAGATTCAAGAAGCAAGCTGCCATTTCTTTATATGCAAAGGTAAAGCATAAAAATGCAGTGACCTGAGATCTGGTGCTGATTATAAGGAAGCCATTCATAGTGGTAATTTTAGCTTGTGTCCTGCTTTTGCACATATCTAGTTTACCTCTGTTGTTATAAATGTATTACAATTTAAATTTCTTCAGTTGAAGACAATAGCTATTCTGATATCCCAGACTGTCATGATATATAAATACTCAATACTATTTTGTCATTTTGGCTATGTACATTTTCATTTAAAATGCTTAATATTTATATTATTGTTTTTTTTATTTATTTATTTATTTCTCTCTGAAAGATTGATTAGATTTTTAACTATTAATAATAATAATAATGAAATTTAAGAAACTTGTGGGGTTTTACAAACTAACAGGTCACAAAGAGGCCAGCATTCTATGACTCTTTTAATTTTTGTTACTTTATTCTTTATGCCCTAAAGCCAACAAAATGGTGATTATTTCTTTTTAACCTTTCGTGCACCACACACAATATAATGTATGATCCAATTAGATTGATGGAAATTTTGTTTTCATTAAAGGGACACTAAACCCAATTTTTTTTTCTCTCATGAATCAGATAGAGCATGCAATTTTAAGCAACTTTCTAATTTATTCCTATTATCAATTTCTCTTTGTGTACTTGGTATCTTTATTTGAAAAAGCAGGAATGTAAGCTTAGTAGCCAGCCCATTTTTGATTGAGCACCTGGGTAGAGCTTGCTGATTGGTAGCTAAATGTAGACCTTGGTGTCCTTCACTAAGGTCTGTACTTTGGAAAATGTCCGCCACAGCTTTGGTCCATGCCTATCCCTGGTGGTGGGCCCTGAGTAGCACCTTAGTGAAACCTTTGTTGAGGGTGCTAAATGTCTGACAGTCGGTGAAGCCCATAGATGCCCTCGACAAAGCACCATGGTGAGCCTTCTTCATGAAAGAGAAGAATAAAAAAGGAAGGTAAGTGAGAGGGATATTAAGTATATATCACATAGAAGAAGACTCTGCACCAGTGTGAATTACCTCCTTATTTTTATCCTGCCTTTGAGGCAATACCATGCATAGTCTCTGTTATATTACAGTTGGGTAAAGGTATATGCGGCACATCATAATAACAAATAAGACAAAACTTTCACTCACATTTCTCATGATAGTGTAAGCCTTCCGATCAGCCAGGAAACCCTCTTAGGATCCCACTCTCCGTGTTTCACTCCTTCCGCTGTTCAGATCTTGGTATGAATGGTGCTCTGATTACACCTGTATCCGACTGCCGCTTAACCCCTGTGCAAACCAGATGCAGTCCCAGTGGATATCCGGTAGCCCATTAGCCGTCCAGATCACAAATACAAAAGAAAGCGCAAAATGCTAGAGCGGCTAAAAAAGATATCCTTTATTTGAAAAAAAAAATTGTTCATTCATATGTGCATTAAAAAATGAAGATATAGACCAACGAGGGTAAGACAAGCATAACAAAAATTAAAAAGCTTTCAAACAGACATCCTCACAGAAAGGACGCGTTTCGGGTTTCCCCGTATTCACACATAGCTGTGGGAGTGTCATGTTAGTTCTTATGTGTTACCTGAGCTATCCCACCTGATTTCTAATTACTATGTTTCTAGTCTGACTTGCTATGTTAACTATTTCATTGCTGAATTTATCCTGCTATTCATATAGTCAGCTCAACTTCTGCAGACTATCTAGATTTCGATAGCATTTGTTTTCAATGTGTAAGACTTTGATAGATAATGATTTCATTAACTTTTAATGCTTCTGTTTCTCATTTTAATTCATCCCCTTTTGGGGTCATTTCTCTATAAGATAACCAGAGAACGCTTTCTCTCATATATTTGCTGATCTAATCCTATGCATGTAAGATAAATTTATTTATGTATGCATTTTATAAAGACACTCAATGTTGCTTTTCTTATTATAAATATAGTTGAATTTTCAGCATTGCTCTTCAACACAACTTCAGTTTGAAGACATTATGAGGTCATATATAAAGAATAGACAAAGGGCATATACTCTAATATATTGGCTAGCCTGATCCTATATATACAAGATAGATTTGTCTATATGTGCATGAAAAGCGCTCAGTGTTGCTCTTCTTGTCATGAATGCAACATCCCTGCTGAATTTTCGACATTTCTCTTCACCACAGCTTCAATTTGAAACATCCTGATACTTTGAATAATAGCTCCTAGTTGGTACTATATTATTATGTATACATTTTAGTACCTATCTCATTTTATATTAACTAGTCTATTTACTTAATATAATTTTTAGCTTACACCTTCTATCTAGTTGTTATTACTGTATTTGTTATTAGTTTGGAGATATTTCCAATTTCACTCCAAGGCATAAGTACTTAATATTGTTGGTAATAGTTAATTCAAATACCTTAGTATCTTATAGATGGTGTATATTCTAACACCAAAATCTAAAGTTTATAGAGATCGGTATCAAACTGTAGGGAATATATAACATATCATCTGACAATGAATTAAGCGTCTAAGTTTTACTTCTCATACATTGTCTCTTATCCAAGCGATTGATAGACATAGTCATTGTTACAAATTATAGAGATTTTAGATAAAAATGTTTTAGATATTTTAGAGCAATCTATCAAAGAAAGCAGATATGCCTATCGAGCCTCTTCCTGACCCCCCCCCCTCCTGGGCTCTCAAAGTAAAATAGATCCTGCACATAAGTATTTTAACATTAGCAATAAATCTGAGACTAATAAGCATCCAGTAGCAATAGGAGGGATCCCTGATGACAGAGAAAATAACGAAAGTATGCAGCAGGTTTTTTATCTCCCCCAAGAAAGACCAGGAGGGGGGATCAGGAAGAGGCTCGATAGGCAAAAATCAATATCAATTGAGAACACACAAGAATTGACAAAAGAAATAGTAGTTAATTCACAAGTTAGAAGAATAGAGATAGTAGGAAATGTAATTTATTATTTATTATTTATTTATAAAATATTTTACCAGGAAAGATACATTGAGATTTCTCTCGTTTTCAAGTATGTCCTGGGTACACAAAACATTGCATTGATACAATGGGTACAATAAAATACAAAACAATAATAATACATGATATAAGCACAAATTTTTTAACATAGAGCAGGTAGGAAATATATAATCAACAATGACAGGTGCATTCTGTTTTGAGATATGTAGAGAGGGATCTCTTAAAGGATATTAGGCATGGGGAAGGTTTGAAAGTGTGCGGGAGGTCGTTCCATAATTGTGGTGCTCTGTAGGAAAGGAGGATCGAGCTGCTTTCTTTTTGTATTGAGGCACGCTAAATAATGTGCTGGTACTGGATCGGAGGTTATAGGAGGTGGGAATAACCGGTGAGAGCATACTGCTCAGGTAGGGTGGGAGCTTCCCAGAAAAGCTTTTAAACACTAGGCAGGAAAGATGGAGGGTGCGTCTGGATTCCAGCGACAGCCAGTTTAGTTCTTTTAGCATGTCACAATGGTGGGTCCTATAGTTTACTGAGGGGTGTGATCAACCTGCGCTGGGAAAGTTACCAATAAACCACTGGGTAAATGGAGTATCCTCAAACTCCACAGAGAAGAATACAATCATACAATAGTAATAAGGATATTACTATAATAACCCCTGGCGCTAACGTGTAGCTAAAATTGGTAATGCAAAGGTTCTAATTATTGTATACTATAAACAATAAATTACCTTAGTACGATGGAAATGATAATTCCTTACAAATATGTGAAAACTGGGTAGTTGATTAATAAACCCAAATTAAGGGATGTGCTTAAGGATGAACCAGAGTAATGGTGCAAGTAAAAAATAAACAAATTTTATTACAATCTTAATCGTGCACAGAAATACTTTTAAAACCAAATTTAAATAACACTCTGATCAGGCGTTTGACAATGTAGTATCAATAAAATCCCTAAAAACCTCAAAATAAAATTGCATAAATAAAATAACAATAAAACAACAATGAGACAATCACTATCACAAATGGTTAATTCGAGATAGAGAACAAAGATCCCATTGGAAACCAAGGAAGATCCACGTCAGCTGGAAGTTAGTGATATTTTAACCGGAGCTGTAACGAGATGAGATCCAAATGAACAGACAGGAAGAGAGCCAAAATTTAAGGTGTTCACTTATTACTTACACCGAAAATGCTCTATGAAGTCCCAGCTGTCTCTCTATAGCGGTCCTGGATTAGATCACTGCTGGATGGATCCCCGAAATGAAGGAAACCTCTTGTCTTTTACAATCCGTATCAGCACTCACGCCAGATAGACCAAACTGTGCTCTGGGTCTCTGTGCGGTCTCGGCGCTGGTAATTAGTTCCAGTCACCTGTGTGTTAGAAAAGTGGGCGGAGCAACGCGTTTCAGCCCGGTCTGGGCCTTTGTCAAGCTTGACAAAGGCCCAGACCGGGCTGAAACGCGTTGCTCCGCCCACTTTTCTAACACACAGGTGACTGGAACTAATTACCAGCGCCGAGACCACACAGAGACCCAGAGCACAGTTTGGTCTATCTGGCGTGAGTGCTGATACGGATTGTAAAAGACAAGAGGTTTCCTTCATTTCGGGGATCCATCCAGCAGTGATCTAATCCAGGACCGCTATAGAGAGACAGCTGGGACTTCATAGAGCATTTTCGGTGTAAGTAATAAGTGAACACCTTAAATTTTGGCTCTCTTCCTGTCTGTTCATTTGGATCTCATCTCGTTACAGCTCCGGTTAAAATATCACTAACTTCCAGCTGACGTGGATCTTCCTTGGTTTCCAATGGGATCTTTGTTCTCTATCTCGAATTAACCATTTGTGATAGTGATTGTCTCATTGTTGTTTTATTGTTATTTTATTTATGCAATTTTATTTTGAGGTTTTTAGGGATTTTATTGATACTACATTGTCAAACGCCTGATCAGAGTGTTATTTAAATTTGGTTTTAAAAGTATTTCTGTGCACGATTAAGATTGTAATAAAATTTGTTTATTTTTTACTTGCACCATTACTCTGGTTCATCCTTAAGCACATCCCTTAATTTGGGTTTATTAATCAACTACCCAGTTTTCACATATTTGTAAGGAATTATCATTTCCATCGTACTAAGGTAATTTATTGTTTATAGTATACAATAATTAGAACCTTTGCATTACCAATTTTAGCTACACGTTAGCGCCAGGGGTTATTATAGTAATATCCTTATTACTATTGTATGATTGGGTCCTATAGTTACATTGTAGCACAAAGCGGCAGAACAAGTTATACAATGTATTAAGTTTATTAAGGTGAGTTTGTGGTGCTGGTGCATATACTACATCCCCATAATCCACGATTGGCATCAGCATTTGCTGTACAATATTTTCCTTTACAGTAGGGCTGAGGCAGGATTTGTTTCTGTACAGGGCACCTATTTTTGGATAAAGTTTAGATGCCAGTTTTTCTATATGGAGGCCAAAAGATAGGTTGGGGTCTAACAACATACCCAAGTATTTAAAAGAGTGGACTGCAGTCTGTGTGCAATTTGATTTTGTTTTGATGCATAGATGGGAATATTGTAGTTTGTGTAGTTTAGGTCCTGTTCCAAAGATCATTGTGGCCGTTTTGTCAGTGTTTAGGAAGAGTTTGTTTTTTGAGATCCACTTTTCTACCTCTGTGAACTGGTCTTGGAGTACTGCTTCAAGCTGAGGTAGATCGGAATTGTTTGCATAGATTACCGTGTCATCTGCATACATTTGTACAGTTGAGGATTTGCAGACATTAGGCAGATCATTTATAAACAATGTGAATAGCAGGGGGCCGAGAATGGAACCTTGGGGAACACCACACGTGACTGGGAGAGGGAGGGAGTCGCTGTCAGAAATGGAGACATATTGTGATCGATCTGATACATATGATCGAAACCAGGTTAGCGGACGATCACCAATACCTGAGTTTTTTAGTTTGAGCAGTAGTATGTCGTGGTCTACCGTGTCAAAGGCCTTTGCAAAATCAAGGAAAATAGCTCCAGTTAGGTCTCCTTGTTCCATTCCAGTTTGGATATTGTTGCAAACTTTTAGGAGGGCAGTTGTAGTGGAGTGATTTGTACAAAAACCTGATTGATCAGGGGTCAGATAGTTAGATTGTTGGTAATATTCACATAATTGCGTATGGACACATTTTTCTAAGATTTTTGACAATACTGGGAGCAATGATATTGGGCGATAGTTAGAAACCAAGGTTATCTCCCCACTTTTATGTATAGGCACTACTCTTGCAGTCTTCCAGAGTTTGGGTATGTATCCAGACACCAAGGATTCATTAATTAGAGTTGTGACAGGTTTAGCAATTGCTGGCGCACTAATCTTCAACAGCATTGCTGGGATTTGATAAGGTCCAGACTGGTTTTTCATTTTTAGGTTATTAAGGTGTTTCTTAATGACATTGATGGGTACAGGTCTAAAATTGAACTTCTCTATATTGGGTCTTTGCTGATTTAGTGGGGCCTGATCCACATTTGTAGCTTCAGGATGCGTGCCATTTATTAGTTTGTCAATCAGGGTGGTGGAGCATCCGACAAAATATTTGTTAAAGGCATTTGCTACATCTAAGGGGAGTTGCAGGGTTTGGTTGTCCACATTGACAGTGGAGGGTTGGGAGTGGATTGGTGGAGTTTGTAAATTATTTATGACTTTCCAAAACTTTCTAGGGTTTGATATGTTATTGTTCAGATTTTAACAGAAATATTGGGCCTTGGCCAATTTTTTTTGTTTAGTGCATATATTTCGCCATTGTCTATATACACAGTGATCGTTCATAGAGCCAGTATGCTTGAACTTTGACCACAATGAATCTCGAAACTGGTACATTTGAATGAGGTCAGCTGTGATCCAATACAAGTGTGCTCCTTTTACTCTCACCTTACGCAGCGGGGCATATAAATTCCAAACTTGTAGGAGTTCGGACTGAAAGAATTCAACTGCAGAGTCAAGGTCTGGGATTAGGTTTAATCTGTGCCAGGGGAGGTTCTTGATGTCATTTAGAAATGATTGAAGATTAAATTTTTTGAAGGATCTGGTGATTTTAACCTTGGGAGAGGTTTTAGTTGCCTTTATTTTGCGCACACAGTACACTAAGCAGTGGTAACTGAAATTGTTAGGGAGAACACCTGCCTCCTGGATTCGGCCGGGAGAGGTGGAGAGAATCCAATCGAGCAGGGTGTGATTATGGCTTTTGTTGTTTATGCGAGTTGGGGAGGAGATTAATTGCGTTAGCTGCAAAGACTTAAACAAAGAGCAACAACTATTATTTTTTGGATTCAGCCAATCAATATTAAAATCTCCAAAAACCAAAACTTCACTTTTTGGGTTTTGAGCTATGGTTTCACTAAGGAGATGGGCTATGTCTGAAAGGGAATGAACAGGAGAGCTAGGTGGGCGGTAGATTCCAACAACAATGATTGATTTACTGCACGGGATCTCAATTGTGCCAGAAAGGAAATCAAAGTTGGCAGGAGAGCTAGATTTTTGTAAGGGGGTGTACTTTGTGGAGTTGTCAACATAGATTACAATGCCGCCTCCTCTCTTTGCTCTGTCATTTCTATGGCTTGAATACCCATGTATTGCAATGGCAGAGTCGGGTATTTTTGAGGTTAGCCACGATTCAGAGATCACAATGATTTTGGGCTTGTATTGTGTACACCAAGCTTGTAGTGCATCGATTTTTGGTAGTAAGAATTGACAAAAGAAATAGTGGTTAATTCACAAGTTAGAAGAATAGAGATAGTAGGAAATGTAATTAACATCTCAGATACAGTGCTTACTGATGTACATTATACTCTATTGAATTTAGGATTAGGTTTTGCACCGTCATGTAAATTTAACTTATTTGAGACATTAATTGATTTGAATGGTCTAGTGAGGAATTTAACATTAAAAAGACACTTTGCAGATAATACTGAAGAAACTTCACTATCTAATAATCAGATACATACAATGAACCAACTAGATCTAAATTTCAGTGAATTCTGTAGTTTGAGATCTAGAAGAACTAGCTAGTATGGGAGCTGAAAATGAGCCGATTGAACATAATGTAGAACAACATTTATTAACCAATACCATGGTGGGTAGATCAAAATTCTACCCGATACAAAGTAGAGGAAATGTATTAGAAATGTTCCATAAGGCGGTAGAAAAAGAACTGACTATGTTGCATACACAAGAGGGAGCCTATAGATCAAACCTAACTAAAATTCAGAAAGAAGCCCTAGAAGATCTAAAGAATAAAGAGCAGATCGTTATTAGGAAATCTGATAAGGGAGGGACAACAGTCATTTTGAACAAAAAGGATTACATAATGGAAGCAGAGCGTCAGTTAAATGACATAAATACATACTATAGGATACCAGGTAACCCTAAAAATAAAATCCAAGAACAAATATCGTCTATCATTGATGAAGGAGTAGAGAAGGGATATATTGATAAGAAAACAGCAGCTTTTTTATGTGTCCCTTATCCAAAAACCCCAGTTTTTCATATGTTCCCGAAGGTGCATAAGTCGTTGGATGTGATTAGGGGCAGACCAATAGTTTCGGGAATCGGGTCTGCACTGGAACCACTCTCACAGTCGGTGGATAGTATCCTGCAGCCTATGGTGGTCCAGCTGTGGAGCTATCTCAGAGATACCAAACATCTTCTCAACTTACTCTCTGAATTTGAATGGAAAGATGGCCACAGCTGGATCACCATAGATGTAGAGTCATTATACTCATCCATCCCTCATAAATGGGGCTTGGAAGCCATCAGATATTTCTTGAAGTCAGCAACAAACTTAATTGATGATCAGGTAGAGTTTTTTGTGCATGTAGTACAATATCTCTTAGAGCACAATTATTTTGAATTTGAGACATTTTTTTATCTCCAGAGATGTGGGACAGCCATAGGCGCTAAATTTGCGCCGTCCTACGCCAACCTATTTAAAATTAAAAAAAAAAAATTAAAATCAATTATCTAGATGTCACATTATCAGCGAATACTACTACTAAACAAATTGAGACATATACATATCGTAAACCTATAGCCAAAAACAACCTTCTTCATAGTACAAGTAATCACCCTAAAAATACAGCGAGAGCAATTGCCAAAGGGCAGTTTGTGCGTATGAAGAGAAATTGCTCAACAGAAGAGAGCTATCGAAGAGAGTGTGAGAGGCTTAGTGGAGATCTAATACAGAGAGGATATAGTACCAAGATTATATCATGAGCACGTAGAGAGGTAGAATCTATTCCTAGAAAGCAAATGTTGGAAGACAAAATCATTACCAATGATGACCATCAGTTTAGCAAAAATCAGGTGACTTTTGTCACCAACTATAGTGACCAGTATTATGACATCTGTAAGATCATTCGAAAACATATGCCTATCTTGTTGGCAGATACTAAACTGAAGAAGGTAGCTAAGACAGGATGTCGCTTTTCCTATCGTAAAGGGATGACTCTGGCTAATGTGTTGTCACCAACGGTACTTCCGAAAAAGAAAGGAGGTAGTAGTTGGCTCACCCATGTAGGTACCTTTAAATGTGGAAGCACAAGATGTAAAGCGTGCGAATATATATCAGTAACTTCAGAATTTAAATCTTATAGAACAGGGAAAGTGTATAATACTTCACAATGCATAAATTGCAGCATGAGCTATATAATCTATTTAATCTCATGTACTGAATGTAAGCTGAAATACGTGGGCCTCACCACTAGAGAGGTGAGGTCCCGCATTCGTGAACATCTAAGTAACATAAATTGTAAAACTGAATGTTCTGCTCTGGCTACACATTTTATACACAGACACAATCAGTCAGTAAATTCTCTAAAGTGGCAAGCTATAGAATTAGTTAATAGTCCCAAAAGAGGTGGAGATAGAGATAAGGAGTTAGCTTGTAGAGAAGCATTGGATATTTCAGCTTGAAACAAGATTTCCAAAAGGGTTTAACTCAGTATATGATATCATGAACCATTGGGAAAGATAATTCTTTCAAAAATGTCACCATGCTAACAACTTTAGAGGTATGAGCTTCTATATAAATGATCATTTAAGTATCATCATTTTTAAATCTAGGTATTGACATCATTACAAAAAATCACTTAAGTATCACTGTCTCCTAACTTGGGTATTGATACCATTACAAAAGTCAAGCTTTTACTTATCCTTTTGCTGTTAAGACCTAGGTTTAAATTGTAGGAATTACTAAGAATAAATTGCTTGTCTTTCATATAGGTAATCAAGCACTATAATTCCCAAATACAGGCATTAAGATCACCACATGAGTATATCTGCTTTCTTTGATAGATTGCTCTAAAATATCTAAAACATTTTTATCTAAAATCTCTATAATTTGTAACAATGACTATGTCTATCAATCGCTTGGATAAGAGACAATGTATGAGAAGTAAAACTTAGATGCTTAATTCATTGTCAGATGGTATGTTATATATTCCCTACAGTTTGATACCGATCTCTATAAACTTTAGATTTTGGTGTTAGAATATACACCATCTATACTAAGATACTAAGGTATTTGAATTAACTATTACCAACAATATTAAGTACTTATGCCTTGGAGTGAAATTGGAAATATCTCTAAACTAATAACAAATACAGTAATAACAACTAGATAGAAGGTGTAAGCTAAAAATTATATTAAGTAAATAGACTAGTTAATATAAAATGAGATAGGTACTAAAATGTATACATAATAATATAGTACCAACTAGGAGCTATTATTCAAAGTATCAGGATGTTTCAAATTGAAGCTGTGGTGAAGAGAAATGTCGAAAATTCAGCAGGGATGTTGCATTCATGACAAGAAGAGCAACACTGAGTGCTTTTCATGCACATATAGACAAATCTATCTTGTATATATAGGATCAGGTTAGCCAATATATTAGAGTAGATGCCCTTTGTCTATTCTTTATATATGACCTCATAATGTCTTCAAACTGAAGTTTTGTTGAAGAGCAATGCTGAAAATTCAACAATATTTATAATAAGAAAAGCAACATTGAGTGTCTTTATAAAATGCATACATAAATAAATTTATCTTACATGCATAGGATTAGATCAGCAAATATATGAGAGAAAGCGTTCTCTGGTTATCTTATAGAGAAATGACCCCAAAAGGGGATGAATTAAAATGAGAAACAGAAGCATTAAAAGTTAATGAAATCATTATCTATCAAAGTCTTACACATTGAAAACAAATGCTATCGAAATCTAGATAGTCTGCAGAAGTTGAGCTGACTATATGAATAGCAGGATAAATTCAGCAATGAAATAGTTAAGTCAGACTAGAAACATAGTAATTAGAAATCAGGTGAGATAGCTCAGGTAACACATAAGAACTAACATGACACTCCCACAGCTATGTGTGAATACGGGGAAACCCGAAACGCGTCCTTTCAGTGAGGATGTCTGTTTGAAAGCTTTTTAATTTTTGTTATGCTTGTCTTACCCTCGTTGGTCTATATGTTCATTTTTTAATGCACATATGAAACGAACAATTTTTTTTTCAAATAAAGGATATCTTTTTTAGCCGCTCTAGCAATTTGCGCTTTCTTTTGTAGAGGGATATTAAGTGTCTCACTCCACGGTAAAAAGACTGGCATCATATGGAGTCTATGCCAGATAGATATTATCTTATAACCCTGAGCATTCGTAGTGGACTTAACGAGACACTGTCACCAACAGCGACTGCAATGGGTATGCCAGGCAGCCAGTAGGCAATCTGTACAATACACTTGTCTATGGTGATAGTAAAGCAGTATACATTCTTTAGAGAGCAGAGCAATCATTCAAAACCAACAGTACATAAACTAAAAAACGTTTTGGTAGAATAGGTCACAAAATTAGTACACACAGAGCCGTTACTACTCAGTTCCCAGCTCCTGGTGCACGAGGCAAGAAAGGCCCGTTGGCAAGGTAGCGGCCAACTAGAGGCATAATTTGTGATTAGCCCAGGGCCCAGAGGGCTGACAAACAAGGCCAGCACATCAGCACTCACCCACACAACAATACTAAACCTAACAGTAAACAACAGGTGATGAGGGATTGTCATCAGGTTTGTTCCATTGGCAAGGTAGCGGCCAACTAGGGGCATCATTTGTGATTAGCCCAGGGCCCAGAGGGCTGACAAACAAGGCCAGCACATCATCACTCACCCACACAACAATACTAAACCTAACAGTAAACAACAGGCAATATACAAACATTTGGATTACAACATTTGGCAGGCTCACGTAGAAGAGAAATGCAGTCTTGAACTTCCATGGATTGGCTTCTTTTAGAGAAGAGGCGAGAGCAACGTCCACTGCCTTTCCAAGTGTCTCCCACAACAGGCGGGTACAAAGTAGAAGAAAGCTGACAAATATTACGAATTTTATAGCCATTTAGATGGCGACATATAGACACATTCGCCAACATGTTGGCCTTTGCAGAGGATCACATTCTTCAGTTGCAAGATAGCACTGTAGGGCCTTGGGGGAGTGAAAAAGCTTGATTCCCGATGGTGTGTGAAGGCACAGCTTGGCAGGAAATAACAGTGCAACTTTGAGACCCTGTTCATGCAGACGGGAGCAGAAAGGAGAAAATTCTTTTCTTAGCTTAGTGACTTCGGCCAAGTAATCTTGAAACAGGAGCAGTCTGGAACCGTCAAACATAACTTCTTGTGCGCTCTGTAAGCCCTAAGGACTTTGATCTTTTCCTGGAAGTTGAGGCATTTGTAAATAACCTGTCTTGGTCTCATCTTGGCATGCTCCAGGGTACGCTCAGGGCCCACCCAATGAGCTCTCTCTACATCCATAGGCAATATGTCCGGGGACATTCCAAAAAATCTAGGAAAGGTCAGGGCAGTAAATTCCAGCAAATCTTTTCCCTTAACTGATTTTGGCATACCCACTATATGCAGGTTGTTGCTTCTGTTCTCCAGGTCGTCTATGCAGTCTAGTAGATGTTGGTTCTCTTTGTGGAGTTGTCTGAGTGAGGTGTCCGGGGTTGTTTGTCTATCCTCCACTTCTGATATGAAGGGCCGTCAGTTTAGGGGTTTATAGGCTTATTTAGGTGTTATCGTTGCGGGTGTGTGGCGGATTAGGGGTTAATAATTTTAATTAGTGTTGGCGATGTCGGGGACAGCGGATTAGGGGTTAATAACTTTATTTAGTGTTGGCGATGTTGGGGGTGGCGGATTAGGGTTAATATCTTTATTTAGTGTTGGCAATGTCGGGGGGGGGGGCTGAATAGGGGTATTTAGACTAGGGCTTTATGTTAGGGTGTTAGGTTTTTACATAACCTTCTTGTCCCCATAGACATCAATAAGGATTGCGTTATAGTGATCGCCATTCCGCGATCACAGGTGTTAGTTTTTTTCTAACACTTTCTCTCCATTGATGTTTATGGGGGAAAATTGGCTTTTGTGCGGTATGGCGCTTAACGCACCATACCGCACAGCACAAGAAGGTTTTTCTGTAACTTGTAATGGCAGTACTATGGAAAGTGCGGTACTGCTAAATATTTAGCATTATTTACGCACCGGGCTTAGAGCACAACTTGTAATCTTGGTGATTATTGTTATTAGAATTATATTTTCCACTTTATGAATATATGCAATATGTATTGCTGCCCTAGGCATAGGTCTAGTTTGAATTTTGTGGATAAATGCTTGCATACATTTTTATATGTATATACATACTGATATTTCCATGAGAACATAAGTGCAACTACTCCTATACATGGGTCAACAATAAATATTACATATTTCAGTTTTTTTCTACATTAAAATACTTGCATTGTTTGCAAGATTAAGATTTCAATGGGAACCAGGCATCAAAAAGCTAATTTTCCTCTTTTAGACCTAGTTGAGCTAGGTGTCATTTTTCTCGATATATCAACAGCCTCCAACAGTGTATTAACGGTTTGCGCTTTCATTGGAAACCTGGTATAATTGATAGATTAACGGCTTCTAATACTTTCTATGGGGCACGTACTCCGGCTGCCGAAATTGAGGTATAACGCGCCATTGGAAGCAGTCGATAAAAAAAATTGCTTCAGAAGTTAGAAAAATTAATAAAATAAATAAATTAGAAAGTTGCTTAAAATTGCATGCTCTATCTGAATCATGAAAGAAAATATTTGGGTTTACTATCCCTTTAAGTTACTGATAAATCAATTAATAATATCCTATAAATCTTACACTGCAGTAGTGCGCCAGCCTTAAAAGTTTCCAATATAAAATGCATGATATTTATAAACATATTACATTGCACTGTGCATTCTACCAATATTTATTATATTAAAAATAAAACAACACAGAAAAATGATGTGTGTATAGCTAAACTACTACTAAAGTCAATATAAAGGGCCAGATAAAAAGTAGTGCGGTATTGAACGCTCCTGCTCGAGCCTTAAGTCTGCTAGAAGTAAGCTTTTTGCGTGCTTCGGGTAGCACTCATATTAAATGTTGAAAGTAAACTGTTTTCGCTTGCGCACTAACCTGACAGACGTAAAAAGTCAAACTTAGAATACCGCGCTCAACGTATAACGTATTCCCTTATATAAGTCAATGGAGAAAAAAAAGTGGGGGAAAACCTAACACTCTAAACACACGCAAACCTGATTGCATTTTCTCAAGTACATTAACCCAACATGAAAATATCAATATTTCACATTCCAATGTTCTTCACATAGCAGAATATGTAAACTGTTTTCGCTTGCGCGCTAACCTGGCGCACGTAAAATGTCAAACTTAGAATACTGCGCTCAATAACGTATTCCCTTATATAAGTCAATGGAGCAAAAAAAGTGGGGAAAAACCTAACACCCTATTAGCACACAAACCTTATTGCATTTTCTCAAGTTCATTAATCCAACATGAAAATATCAATATTTCATATTCCAATGTTCTTCACATAGCAGAATATGTTCTATTTATTCATAAATACATATATATATATATATATATATATATGATATTTTTTGCACAAATATATATTAATACATATATATATATATATATATATATATATATATATATATATATATATAGAAGGTAAGTCCCACCAAGGGGATTGAAGGAGGAGACCCGGAGACAGTAGACTTGATATTAATATCTTTTATTCAGCCAAATGGCCAAATGACAGGTGCAGGTACAGATAGACACCTGACGCGTTTTGCGCATGCATATAAATGTATATATATAAATATACATATAAATGTATATATATAAAATTATATATAGGTCTATATATATATATATATATATATATATATATATATATATATATATATATATATAAAATCAATGTAAATATTTGCATAGGAAATTAGCACATCTAGGCAAGATTCACCGCTTGCTTTTTCCCAGATATACCTCACATACTATGTTACCATTGCACAAGAGAATTCTGGGTAAGATATGCAAATTAGATATGCAAATTCTCAGTTTTTTTTTGCTTCAAAATACTGTTTTAACACAGCGATCCTTTTAACAGGATTATTGCAGCAAACCAGAAATCACTCACTAGACAGCCTGTTTCGTTCTCTTTGGAACTCATCAGTAGGAGATAGATTTCTGGTTGCTGCATTGGTAAAGCTACTTTCAAGGTTAAACCAAAATTCATTAAAATTATGGGGGGGAGATAAAAAACTGAAATTAAAATCCTCCATGTCTCAAAATTAAATCAATGTAAATATTTGCATAGAAAATTAGCACATCTAGGCAAGATTCCCTGCTTGCTTTTTCCCAGAAATACCTCATATACAAAGTTACCAATGCACAAGAGAATTCTGGGTAAGATATGCAAATTAGATATGCACAGTCTCAGGTTTTTTGCTTCAAAATACTGCTTTAACACAGCGATCCTTTTAACAGGATTATTGCAGCAAACCAGAAATCACTCACTAGACAGCCTGTTTCGTTCTTTTTGGAACTCATCAGTTGGAGATATATTTCTGGTTAATGCATTGGTAAAGCTACTTTCAAGGTTAAGCCAAAATTCATTAAAATTATGGGGGGAGATAAAAAACTGAAATTAAAATCCTCCATGTCTCAAAATTAAATCAATGTAAATATTTGAATAGGAAATTAGCACATCTAGGCAAGATTCCCCACTTGCTTTTTCCCAGAAATACCTCATATACAATGTTACCAATGCACAAGAGAATTCTGTGGTAAGATATGCAAATTAGATATGCAAATTCTCAGTTTTTTTTGCTTCAAAATACTGTTTTAACACAGCGATCCTTTTAACAGGATTATTGCAGCAAACCAGAAATCACTCACTAGACAGCCTGTTTCGTTCTTTTTTGGAACTCATCAGTAGGAGATAGATTTCTGGTTGCTGCATTGAATGCATATGAATATCTATTTATAAATACATAGAACATATTTTGCTATGCGCAGAACATTGGAATGTGAAATATTTATAGTAAATACACAGTATAACCCTATATTAAATATGAATACTGCATAAATATGTTTTTACATATTTTCATCTACTTGTCTGCAAAGGGTTCCAATTCACTTGTATATATGTCTATATGTGTATATATGTATGTATGTGTTTATATGTGTACATATGTCTGTAAATACATATGTACACATATAAGTACATAAATACATCTGTACACACATAAACCCATATATATATATATATATATATATATATATATATACACATACATATCCATCTTAAGACATGTATATGTACAGGGAGTGCAGAATTATTAGGCAAATGAGTATTTTGACCACATCATCCTCTTTATGCATGTTGTCTTACTCCAAGCTGTATAGGCTCGAAAGCCTACTACCAATTAAGCATATTAGGTGATGTGCATCTCTGTAATGAGAAGGGGTGTGGTCTAATGACATCAACACCCTATATCAGGTGTGCATAATTATTAGGCAACTTCCTTTCCTTTGGCAAAATGGGTCAAAAGAAGGACTTGACAGGCTCAGAAAAGTAAAAAAATAGTGAGATATCTTGCAGAGGGATGCAGCACTCTTAAAATTGCAAAGCTTCTGAAGCGTGATCATCGAACAATCAAGCGTTTCATTCAAAATAGTCAACAGGGTCATAAGAAGCGTGTGGAAAAACCAAGGCGTAAAATAACTGCCCATGAACTGAGAAAAGTCAAGCGTGCAGCTGCCAAGATGCCACTTGCCACCAGTTTGGCCATATTTCAGAGCTGCAACATCACTGGAGTGCCCAAAAGCACAAGGTGTGCAATACTCAGAGACATGGCCAAGGTAAGAAAGGCTGAAAGACGACCACCACTGAACAAGACACACAAGCTGAAACGTCAAGACTGGGCCAAGAAATATCTCAAGACTGATTTTTCTAAGGTTTTATGGACTGATGAAATGAGAGTGAGTTTTGATGGGCCAGATGGATGGGCCCATGGCTGGATTGGTAAAGGGCAGATAGCTCCAGTCCGACTCAGACGCCAGCAAGGTGGAGGTGGAGTACTGGTTTGGGCTGGTATCATCAAAGATGAGCTTGTGGGGCCTTTTCAGGTTGAGGATGGAGTCAAGCTCAACTCCCAGTCCTACTGCCAGTTTCTGGAAGACACCTTCTTCAAGCAGTGGTACAGGAAGAAGTCTGCATCCTTCAAGAAAAACATGATTTTCATGCAGGACAATGCTCCATCACACGCGTCCAAGTACTCCACAGCGTGGCTGGCAAGAAAGGGTATAAAAGAAGAAAATCTAATGACATGGCCTCCTTGTTCACCTGATCTGAACCCCATTGAGAACCTGTGGTCCATCATCAAATGTGAGATTTACAAGGAGGGAAAACAGTACACCTCTCTGAACAGTGTCTGGGAGGTTGTGGTTGCTGCTGCACGCAATGTTGATGGTGAACAGATCAAAACACTGACAGAATCCATGGATGGCAGGCTTTTGAGTGTCCTTGCAAAGAAAGGTGGCTATATTGGTCACTGATTTGTTTTTGTTTTGTTTTTGAATGTCAGAAATGTATATTTGTGAATGTTGAGATGTTATATTGGTTTCACTGGTAAAAATAAATAATTGAAATGGGTATATATTTGTTTTTTGTTAAGTTGCCTAATAATTATGCACAGTAATAGTCACCTGCACACACAGATATCCCCCTAAAATATCTAAAACTAAAAACAAACTAAAAACTACTTCCAAAAATATTCAGCTTTGATATTAATGAGTTTTTTGGGTTCATTGAGAACATGGTTGTTGTTCAATAATAAAATTAATCCTCAAAAATACAACTTGCCTAATAATTCTGCACTCCCTGTATGTATCTCAATGTTAAAGAACTTGCAGCCTTTTTTTATCTGAGACCTCATATCTTTGAGCCCTTATAACTTTTTTTTGTGCAATATTTTTTTATTTTTTTATTAGATGGTGTTATTATAAGTGTAGCTGTAATTTGTCATCTATTTTTGTTGTGCTTTGTGAAACTTTTTTGTTTTGCGAAACAGTTAACCAGAGCTTTGAGGACACTCTGTCCCCACGAGCGTTAACTTAAATTGCACTCAAGTGATTGCGTTTTCTTTCAACCTGTAATATGAGCAAGACAAAAAACATGAGTATGCATGTAAAGTTTTTTAAACATTATATTTTTATCATGTATTTTTCAGTTTTTTTGGCTAAGGGCATAGCTTATTAGATGCTTTATTTCCTGAGCTTTATTCATAAAAAAATCTACTTAAAGGGACATTGAACTTTCTCCCAATGGTCCATTTTACCTGATGGAGTTTGTATAATAGTTTGCAAACAGTTCCTTCTCTGCAGAAACAATATGTAAATGGGATAAAGCACTAATTAATCTCATGGTCAGGGGTAGGAGGGAGAGAAATGCTTGTATCAAAAAGAACTGGTTGTGCGCATTCAACCACCCAGCCATAATTATCATTGCAATACCTAACTAATAGCTAGATTACGAGTTGTGCGTTCGTCTTTTAACGCTGAAAAAAAATGGTAATTTCATTGTTAAAAAAAATATGCAGTCGGTATGAGTCTTGTCGGTATAGCTGTACCGCAAGCCTTTTAGCCTGTAACGCAACGTCAGTACCGCACTCTTAAAAATGACGTTTTTTAATGGCTAAAAAAATGACGTTACAGCCTAAAACTACAAGATCTGTAATGCCATCTAAATGCAGTAGTTATGAGTTTTACGCTGCAAATCTGTAACATAAAACTCATAACTAAACTGCTACAAAGTACACTAACACCCATAAACTACCTATTAACCGCTAAACCAAGGCCCTCCAACATCGCAAATACTATATTAAAGTTATTAACCCATAATCTGCCGCTATTAACCCCTAATCTGCCGCTCTCGGCATCGCCGCCACTTATAAAATTTATTAACCCCTATTCCGCCGCTCCCCGACATCGTCACCACTATAATAAACTTATTAACCCCAAAACCGCCGCCCTTCCGCATCGCAAACACTATTTAAATATTATTAACCCCTAATCTGCCGTCCTCCCACATCGCCCCCACTGTACTAAAGTTATTAAGCCCTACACCGCCGCCACTATAATAAACCTATTAACCCCTAAACTGCAAGTCCCCCACAATAAAATTTACTAAAGTAAACTATTAACCCCTAAACTGAAAGCCCCCCACATTGCAATAAACTAAATTAAACTAGTAACCCCTAAACCTAAAGCCCCCCAACTTTAGATTAAATTTACAATTTCCCTATTTTAAGTTAAATTAAAATTTACCTGTCAAATTAAAAAAACTAAGTTTAAACTAACAAACTAATATAACTGTTTAACTAAAATTAAACTAACTACCAATTAAATTAAACTAAATTACACATTAATGGGACACTGAACCCAATTTTTTTCTTTCGTGATTCAGATAGAGCATGATTTTTTAAGCAACTTTCTAATTTACTCCTACTATTAAACTTTCTTCATTCTCTTGGTATCTTTATTTGAAAAGCAAGAATGTATGTTTAGATGCCGGCCCATTTTTGGTGAACAACCTGGGTTGTTCTTGCTGATTGGTGGATAAATTCATCCACCAATAAAAAAGTGCTGTCCAGAGTTCTGAACCAAAAAAAACACAAAGCTTGGATGCCTTCTTTTTCAAATAAAGATAGCAAGAGAACAAAGAAAAATTGATAATAGGAGTAAATTAGAAAGTTGCTTAAAATTGCATGCTCTATCTGAATCATGAAAGAAAAAATTGGGTTCAGTATCCCTTTAAAAAAATCCTAACACTACTATAAAAATTACAAACTATCTCATTACAAAAAATAAAAAAGACTAAATTACAAAAAAATAACAAAAAATAAAAAAGAATTACACCTAATCTAATATCCCTATCAGAATAAAAAAGCCCACCCAAAATAGAAAAAAACCTAGCCTACAATAAACTACCAATAGCCCTTAAAAGGGCCTTTTGTAGGGCATTGCCCTAAGTTAAACAGTTTTTTTACCCGTAAAAAAAAAATACAAAGACCCCCCCAACAGTAAAACCTACCACCTAACTAACCACCCAAAATAAAAAACCTAACTCTAACAAAAAACCTAAGCTACCCATTGTCCTGAAAAGGGCATTTGGATGGGCATTGCCTTAAAAAGGGCATTTAGCACTTTTACATGCCCAAACTCTAAACTAAAAAATAAAAACACACAAAAAAAAAATCAGTAACCCCTGAAGATCCACTTACAGTTTTTGAAATCTCGCTTGAATGATCTTCATCCAGATGGCCTCTTCAATCTTCATCACAGGGGCAAAGTCCTCATCCAAGCGGCGAGAAATCTTCATCCAGGCGGCCTCTTCAATCTTCATCCAGGCGGCATCTTCTATCTTTATGCCGTGGAACGGGTCCATCCTGAAGACATCCAGCGTGGAGCATCCTCTTCATACATTTGCCGCTGTACATTGAATCTTCAATGCAAGGAAGTAGTTTCAAAATGGCATCCCTTGCATTCCTATTGGCTGAAAAAATTGAATCAGCCAATAGGAATTAGAGCTGCTAAAATCCTAATTGCTGTTCAAATCAGCCAATAGGATTTAAGCAGCTCTCATTCTATTGGCTGATTTGCGCCACCGGGATCAAACTGTGGTAAATTTGCAAAAAAGTCCCACGGAGCTCTATGTATTAGGCCCATAAAGCAATGTTCTATCTTGTCCAGGGTAGCGTTGAAGCTGGTTACGCAGCTGGGATCTTTCTCGGCGGCCATCTTTGTTGCATTGTATCAATAATCTGAATAGACTTGAAGTCGTTATATAAGAAAGAGTCTGCTTACTTTATAAACTTGTGAGAATGTGGGTTAAATTTTCTGTATCCCGTCCTGGCAGAAAACCTCGGAGAGCCGAGGGGGGTAGCGATACCTGTCGGGAGCAGTCGCTCCAGATCTGTTCTGTCCGACCTTGAGCTCCGGCTTCAAAAATACAGTTACAAGCTTGAGTTATTATATTCCATCTATTATTCCAGCTTAGCTGGCCTCTTTTTGCAGTTGTTCACTGTAGTAATTATCCTAAACCAACGGTTTACTGGATATTCAGCTAGAGCACCAAGAAAATGCGACCGTCCACAGTCGCTATTCGGACACGCCCCCGATAGGGGTTTTTTTAAGTGTTTTTTGGGTGGGTTTTAATTTTTAGATTAGGGCTTGGGCAGCAAAAGCTAAATGCCCTTTTAAGGACAATGCCCATACAAATGCCCTTTTCGGGAAATGGGTAGATTAGGCTTTACTTTCTTTTTATTTTGTGGGTTTGGGGGGTGGGGTTTTGTAATACTGTTAGGGGGTGTTTGTTTTTTTTTGTAGCAAAAGAGCTGTTAACTTTAGGGCAATACCCTACAAAAGAGCCCTTTAAGGGCCCCCAAAAGGCCTTTTTAAGGGCCCTTGGTAGTTTGGAGGGTGGGGGTTTGTAACTGTTAGGGGTGTTTATTTAACTTAGGGCAATGCCCTACAAAATGCCCTTTTAAGGCCCCCCAAAAGGTCCTTTTAAGGGCCCTTTGTAGTTTATTATAGATTAGGGTTTTTTACTTTGTTTTTTTGTTTTTATTTTTAAAAGGATATTAGAATAGGAAACATTTTTATTGCTTTGGATAATGTTTGTTATTTTTTATAATGGTAGGTTTTTTTATTTTTTGTAATTTTAGTGTTTCTTATTTTTTGTGACGGTAGGTTTTACTGTAAGGCAGGTTAGGTTTTATTTCACAAGTAAGTTTGTATTTATTTTAACTAGGTAGTTAGTAAATAGTTAATAACTATTTACTAACTAGTCTACCTAGTTAAAATAAATACAAACTTACCTGTGAAATAAAAATAAAACCTAAGCTAGCTACAATATAACTATTACTAATATTGTAGGTAGCTTAGGTTTTATTTCACAGGTATTTAGTTTTAGTTAATAATTGTAACTTTAATTTAGCTCTATTTAAATTATGTTAAAGTTAGGGGGGGTTAGGGTTAGGGTCGCATTAGGGTTAGGGTTAATATAGTTTAATTTAGGTTGTTGCGATGTGGGGGGCTGGTGGTTTAGGGGTTAATAGGTTTATTTAGTTGCGGCGATATCGGGAGCGCCAGATTAGGGGTTAATAACATTATGTAGGTGTCGGCGATGTTGGGGGCAGCAGATTAGGGTTGTTTAGACTTTAGGGTTTATGTTAATGTGTTAGGTTTAAAAGTAACTTTTCTTTTCCCCATAGACTTCAGTGGGGCTGCATTATGGAGCTTTTTTTTTCGCGATCGCAGGTGTTAGACTTTTTTTCTGACCCGCTCTCCCCATTGATGTCTATGGGGAAAGCGTACACGAGCACGTCAAAACAGAGCTTGTTTTGTGTGCGGTATGGAGCTTAAAAACCCCATATCACACGCACAAGATAGGTTTTGAAAACCTTGTAATGGCTGCTCAATATGGGGTTAAATAACGCAACTTTTCTTGCGTTTGTTAATTTCCCTATAGCGCGCATAACTCGTAATCTAGGTGATAATAATAGATAACATTAGCAGGTCTGCTTTACTTGCAGGCACAGCCCATTGTTATGTTCATGTCCTGGAGAACAACAGGTGATGGTTTAAATGAGCATATTTAAAATATGGGCAAAGGAACAATTATCCATACATATAGTACTCTGCAGTAGGTATAACAAGTAATTTGGAAAACATTAAGGAGAAACAAATTTCATAAAACAGTTTCCCTTTAACATGCAAAATAATACATGTGTATTGTGATAGTTTAATTCTTATATGTCCATTTTAAGTAAAATACTGAGTTGATTTCAATTGGTATGCCAGCTATTTAAATTTCCCTATGTTCTTGTCTTAAATGACAACATGACATTTGGTAAACATCATATATGTTTCATAGTTTTTATGTAAAGTGCCCTAGTTGGCATCTATACATATCATTTTATTTATTATTTCTTTTAGAATTAAATTATTTATTTGAATGGTATAAAAAGCTATAAAAAAAGAATTAGTGTACACTACCCAAAATTACAGCTTTGCATTGTAAATCTAAATTTAAGATAGAGTTAACATTAAATATTAATGTAGCACATTATATTTAAGAAGCAGTTATTCACCACAGAAACCAAAAAATAACAGAAATGACAGAGCATTTACAAACAAGGAGAACGGAGTTGAGCGCTCCCCATTACTCTGTCATCAGACACATCAACTTCAAGTTAATGTTCAGCGAATTAGCCCATGAATTCTGATCTGAGTTCATGAGGCTGGAATTTCAAACACTATCCAGCTGTGAGAACCAAGAAAGAAGCCGTCACAGTGAATACCATGGAAATATTTTGCTATCTGGAATGTGGCAAGAAGTGTACCAGAGCTGTTTAAGACGCCAAGATAAAAAAATATAAATATTTAGGACACAAAATGTTTGCTTTTTTTTCCCTTTAACTTAGCTGACAAAGAATAAAAGCGGACGTGCTGAATATTTAATCTATTCAAGCGCTGACAAGTTTTTATTTAGGCATAAAGAGGCAGGCAATCTTAATTTCAAAGGTGTAAAGATTACTGGCCAACACAACATATAAATGTGGGTGACTCCCTAACAACTTGTATAAAAAAAAGGAACAGTCTCATTTCTTCTTACCTGCAGGAAATTCTTTTATATCAGTGCAAGCTGAGAAAGGCTAAAGAAATGTAGTAAACAAATCATATTCAGCTGTTTATCACACAGACAGATAAGTGACACATATAGGTCAGATAATATCCTCAGGCCACAATAAAATTTACATATTTACTTCTGAACTGAACCAATGCAAACCTGTTACAGTTCTATCTAAACAGCACCTCTTACTTTTACAGATATAATGCGACTTTTGTTTTGTATGTTGCATAATTAAAGGGATACTCAAGTCAGAATTAAACTTTAATGATTCAGGTAGAGCAGGCGATTTTAAACAACTTTCCAATTTACTGCCATTAACAAAATGTGCACAGTTTTTTTATATTTACACTTTTTGAGTCACCAGTTCCTACTGAGCAGGTGCAAGAAGCACAGAATATACATATATGCATTTGTGATTGACTGATGGCTGTCACATGATACAGGAGGAGTGGCAATAGACATAACTTTGAAATTTGTCAGAAACAAATCTACTACTCATTTTAAGTTCAGACTAAGGGGCATATTTATCAATGTGCGAGCGGACAGGATACAAAGTAGCGTATCATGTCCGCCGCACATCGATAAATGCCGAAAGCATACACTGTCTGCATTTATCATTGCACCAGCAGTTCTCAAGTCAGGTTGATTTCTGTCAGCGGCTTCAGAGCAGGCGGACAAGTTATGGAGCAGCAGTCCATACGGAGCTTGATAAATATGCCCCTAAGGGGTAGATTTATCAAGCAGACGATGCTGCGATCTAACCCCGAAGTTTCAGGTCCGGCTGAAACTTAAGTTAAGAAGCAGTGGTCATAAGACTGCTGCCCCTTAACTCATCTGCCACCTCTAAAGTGGCAGACAGCAATCATCCATATGTGCAAGGGGCTGCATTGCACAAGCATTTCACTAGAAATGCTTGTGCAATGTTAAATGCTGACAGCGTATACTGTCAGGATTTAGCAATGTTGGGCAGACATATGATAAATCTACCTCTATCTGCTATTACATTGTCTTGTTATCATGCATTTGTTGATTTTGCAAATCTTCTGTATTTACTGTTCCTTTAAGAGCTAGATTACGAGGGGAGCAAAATTAATGCTACCGCTTGAGCGTTAATTGCGCTAGAATTAAAAATTTTGCATTTGTTGGATTGCGCTTGTATTGAAAGTTTGTTGAAAGTAAACTGTTTTTATATTAGTAAGTTAGAATATGTTGTGCGCGTTCACGTATTCACCCATAGAAGCCATTGGAGAAAATAAACACCTTACTGTCGCGCAAACAGGATTGCATATTCTCATTTGCGCTAAACCAACATGAAAATAGAAATATTTCACATTCCAATGTTCTGCACATAGAAGAATATATTCTACTTATTCATAAATTCATATTTCTACATAGATCTGATGGTATTTTAGTACAGTATATATTTATACATACATATACATCTTTAGATACAGACATATACATCTTTAGCCCTTTACCTGACTTTTTTTTTCTAACACCTAAGGTCTTCTATCTTTGAGCCTTTATAACTTTTGAGTGCAATATTTTTTTGTTAATAATTTTTAATTGATGGTATTATTATGTGTAACTATAATTTGTAATGTATTTTTGATGTGTTTTTGTGCAAATTTTATGTTTTGCGAAACACTTAACCAGAGCACTGAAGTCGCGGGAAAGTTTCTAGAATAAATCGAGCGATTGCGCTCATAGGGGCCAATTTACCAAAGTGCGAGCGGCCATGATACGATGTAGCGTATCATGTTAATCGCACATCGATAAATGATGACAGCATACGCTGTTGGCATTTATCATTGCATAAGAAGTTCTGGTTAACTGCTTGTGCAATGCCGCCCCCTGCAGATTCGCAGCCAATCGGCCGGTAACAGGCTGTGTCAATCAGCCCAATCGTATAGGATCGGGCGGATTGAAAACCGCAGCCTCAGAGGCAGCAGACAAGTTATGGAGCAGCTGTCTTTAGACCGCTGCTTCATAACTACTGTTTCTGGCGAGCCTGAAGGCTCACGCAGAAACAGGGGCATCAACTCCATTCGGAGCTTGATAATTCGGACCCATGGGATTGCGTTTACTTTTAACTTGTAAAACAAGCGGTAAGCCCGATGAGTGAGAACCCTTGTGATATAACCATTATCGCTTTGGGCAAACATTTCCACTCCACTCATAATTTGGCCCAAAATAAATAGCCATAGAATAGTAATAACAATACAGGTGTCCCTCAGTTTACATCGGTTCAATTTGCGCTTTTTCAGAATAACAACCTTTTTTTTCAGTCATGTGACTGCTATTGAAAAGCATTGAGAAGCAGTGCATTGATTAAAATAGCCAGTAGGTGGAGCTGTCCGCTTGTGTTGCAGTAAAGATATGCAAGACAAGCAAGCTGAAATTAATCAATTTAACCAGACCTGAGCTATCGAGCAGATTTCAAAGGAACAAGATCTTCCTGTCTATAAATCAGTCCAGATTGGAATGCATAGAAAGAACTGTTTGCAGAAAAATGCAAGTAAAGTCTGTGTTGTGTGATTATTTTATTAGGTTTATAATGCTGTTTGGCAAATGTTTTTGTTAATTTAACTTAGTTTAATTATATATTCTGTGTTGTGTGATTATTTTATTAGGTTTATAATGCTGTTTAGCATTTAAAGTCTTCATTTCAAAGCTTTAAAAATAATGTATTAGGTGTTACTTATGACAATTTTGAAAGGGGCCTGGAACCTAACTCCCTCACTTCCCATTGACTTACATTATAAACTGGGTTTCAATTTACAACAGTTTCGATTTACAACCATTCCTTCTGGAACCTAACCCCGGCGTAAACTGAGGGCTACCTGTACTACTATGATGATATTCATAATAACAATAATTATAATAATATCTTACACTTTGAGCTAGATTACAAGAGAGGCACAAACATTTTTGTGCAAGTGATATTGTGTTTCTGTGAGCATTTTTAATTGTGCTGATATTACAAGTTGAGCGAAATTGCGATTGTGCTACCGTAATCGTGATTTACACTTCAATACATACATCTCAGAGCTGTGATTAACTGATTTCCAAAAGATAAAAAGTTGCTTAAAACACATCAAAAATACATTGCAATCTACATTTACGCTCATAATAACACAATCTAATAAAAAGTATTTAATAAAAATACAGTACACAAGAGTTATATGGGCTCAAAGACATGAAATCTTGGGTGTTAGAAAAAAATAAAATGTATGTATATTTATATGTTAAGTATGTATTCACTGTAAATATTTCACATTCCAATGTTCTGCACCTAGCAGAATATGTTCTATTCATATATATATATATATATATATATATATATATATATATACCTATATATAATAATCTATATACTTTATATAGTTATAAGTATATATTTGTTTCAAAAACCATTAGATATATGTAGAAATATTTATTTATGAATAAATAGAACATATTGCATTATGTTAAGAACATTTGAATATGAAATATTAGTATTTTCATGTCGGTTAGCCCAATTGCGAAAATGCTATAGTGTTTGCGCGAGTTCCATTTCTAAATTTCAACTTTAAGCACAATTTGGGTTACTGCTGAAGAAAAAACAGTTTACTTTCAACTTGTAATACCAGCGCAACCTGGCTAGTGCAAAAATTAAAATCAAAGCAGAGTTTTCGATACAGCGAAAACGCAAAATACCGCTCCACTTGTAATCTAGCCCTTTATGTTTAGTGACTAGGCACAATCACCTAGATTATAAATTTTGACCGCTATAGGGAAAGTAAGGGACGCAACAAAAGTGGCATTGTTTAATCTCCTATAGCGCTGCCATTACAAGTTTAAAAAAACCCGGCTTGCGCAGGCGAGATTTTAAGCTCCATACCGCACCAAAATACAAGCAGTATTTTTACGCGCACGTGCACACTTTTCCCGTATACATTAATGGGGAGAGCCGGCTAACTTATTAACCCCTAATCTGCCACTCCCGATATCGCCGCCACTATATTACATTTATTAACCCCTATTCCTCCGCACCCCAACATCGCCACCGCTATACTAAAGTTATTAACCCCAACATAGCAATTTAAACCTCTGGCCTCCCGCATCACTCACACTAAATAAACATATTAACCCCTAAACTGCCAGCCCCCCAAATCAAAATAAACTAAATTAAACTAGTAACCCCTAAACCTAACTCCCCCCTAACTTTATATTATAATTACAATTTCCCTAGCTTAAATTAAATTAAAATTTACCTGTCAAATTAAAAAAACTAAGTTTAAACTAACAATTAAACTAATATAATTATTAAACTAAAATTAAACTAACTACCAATTAAATAAAACTAAACTACACATTAAAAAAATCCTAACACTGCTCTAAAAATTACAAACTATCTAATTACAAAAAATACAAAAATACTGAGTTACAAAAAATAACAAACACTAAATTACAAAAAATAAAAAACAAATTATCCAAAATAAAAAAGAAATTGTAATTTTAATATAAAGTTAGGGGGACGTTAGGTTTAGGGGTTACTAGTTTAAATAAGTTTATTGCGATGTGGGGGACTTTCAGTTTAGGGGTTAATAGTTTAATTCATATATTTATTTGTGGGGGGCTTTCGGTTTAGGGGTTAATAGGTTTATTATAGTGGTGGCGGTGTAGGGCTTAATAACTTTAGTATAGTGGGGGCGATGTGGGCGGACGGCAGATTAGGGGTTTATAATATTTAAATAGTGTTTGTGATGTGGGAGGGTGGCAGTTTAGGGGTTAATAAGTTTATTATAGTGGTGACGATGTAGGGGAGCGGTGGAATGGGGTTAATACATTTTTTAGTGGCGGCGATGTCGGTAGCGGCAGATTATGGGTTAAAAACTTTAAAATAGTGTTTGTGATGTGGGAGGGCCTCGGTTTAGGGATTAATAGGTAGCTTATGGGTGTTAGTGTACTTTTTAACACTTTAGTTATGAGTTTTATGTTACAGCTTTGTAGTGTAATACTCATAACTACTGACTTTAGGTGACGGTATGGATCTTGTCATTTTAGGCTGTAACGCTGTTTTTTTAGTCTCACTTTAAAACTCGTAATACCAGCACTATGGGAATCCCATTAAAAAACGTAATTTTTAGGAGTGCGGTACTGGGGTTGCGGTACAGGCTAAAAGGCTTGCGGTACACCTATACCGACAAGACATGAAATGGCTGCAGTGCTGTTTTAACGCTGAAAATACAATATTTTCAGAGTCAAAAGATGAACGCACAAACTTGTAATCTAGGTGAATGGTAGGTGGAGGTCACTCAAAGCCCCCCTTAAAAGCTCCACCTTTGCTCTTCTCTAACATGTATAATGTTCACAATTGAGCAGTCATTGTACCCCTTAGCTTCCAGTAGCATACAAATTAATACTTTTACCACATTAGTTGACAGTCACACGAAAAAAGGAGTTGTTTGACTCCTTTGACTGCCCATCACTTCTTTCTGCTCCATTTGTAATTTACTGTGGCATAGGAGGTCTTTTACATTTAGCTAACATCCAAGCTAACATATAAGTATTTTGTGAAGATTTTACTGGACACCCTGCTAAAATCATGGACTGACCAGTTGAATACTGGACAACTGGCAACTCTATTTAGGACATGTTTGTGATAAAACGTCTTCACAAATCTGCTTTAGGTCTTCTTATTCAGATACTACAGCTGAAGATCCTACTTGTGAGTATATGTAAGACTTGTACAATTTTACAAGATATAAAAAGATAACAATCTTCACACTTTGGTTTCTTCTTGAAATTGAGGATAATATTAATGTCAATACAAGCATATCGATATTTCATGCAGTTCTGTGCTAATTAAGGCTAGATGAAAATTAATTTGTTGCATTAAGGAATCACTGTGCAGTATGTAGATGCTTTATTCCTTTTGCAGCATTAGGTTACATAATTTTAGCTGCTGCCTCTAGGGAGCACTGAATTAGCAGGGTTATTTTATAATATAAGAAAGCAAAATAAACAATTAATTTTTATATTTATTTTATTTTTATTAATTTATTACATTCATATTACAGCGCTGTTTTATTTCAATTAAGTACTTTATGGGGATTTGAATTTCCCTTTAAATAAGCCACACATAGAAATAATTCCCTTTTTATACTAGCTTGGCCTTCTCAAAGGGCCATTAAATTCAGTATAATTGCATATTTAACAGATGCATAATTAAAACACAATGGTCACCATTTATGAAGCTGCTTTTAACGTGTCTGCAACCTCAGACGTCAGCCAACTCAGACTAGTTTGTCCAGAATAACTGACAAACCCTGCACTCATGCAACTGGCTGTGCAAGAGCAAGGGGTGGGGTTCCATAAGCCATTGCTCCTGCAATCTTACATTCTGACAGGTGCTCTGAAAATGAGGCCCCTGAAGACACGTGGACAGTTTTTTTACTATGAGAAGCTTGACCACATACAGAATAATAAACCCTAACACAAGCTTGGCCTGCCGGGATACCGGGAAAAACCTGGTGAGCCGTCAGGCTATTGGCAGAGAGAGCATAGAGAGCAGCTGAGGGAGCACAGTGAGTAGCAGAGGGAGCACCGTGAGTAGCTGAGGGAGCACAGTGAGCAGCTAAGTGACCTGCTTGTTGAGCACACAGAGGCTCGATCTCGTCTAGTGAGGCGGCTGCTCAGCTCTAATAGCACTGTGGGGAGGGGGAGGAGGCGGGGACCTCATGACAAGGAGGAAGGTGAGCTGGAGGCTATGCGGATGACACACAGGGAGCACAAGCTCCCTTGTATATGTATTATAATATGTTGGCTTATACCAGGGGGTGGGTTGGCTGGGTGAGGGGTGTATGGAGTTGGGACAGTCTATACTAATTTCTGGATTCCCAGTCCGACCCTGATAAATACCGACCATAACATTTATTTTTTATTTATTTTTTTGCTTTTTTATTGAGGTTTAAAACAAAAACATACCAAGCATGTTACAATAAAAAATTCCAACATTTACAAAAGACAAGAGATATGCATTTTATTAATAGATTGCAAATCATATATGGTCCACAGAGGTTTACAATAGACCCATCACTAATAAAAGAAAAAAGAACGAGAAAAAAAAATAAAAATAATCAAAAACCAAGAAATCACAATATACAACACGGGGTGTCGCAGCACCACTCCTTAATCCCCAGCCAATTCAATCCTCTTTCTCCCCCATTTCTCCTCCCCCCACCTCACTCCCCCCACCCCCCCCCCCCTCCTTGAACTATACAGAGAGAAAAAAAAAAAAAAAAAGGAAAAACCACACAAAAAGGAGAAAACCCCTGATCCCCCACCTCCGATCAGCCCCCAGGTAGCAACCACTCCCCTCTCAAATTCGACTCCAAAATAAACATTGAATTCTTAAAAGGAGAAATAATAGTTTTTTGTATTCCCTCCATTTCAGGAAAAAGGATTTAATATTATTCTTCATCTCCGTCTGTATTTTAGCCTGCTCCAAATAAAGTTGATAAAAGACAGCATTTAAAATTATTTTCCTCCCGAGCAAAATTATTGTATTCACCAATAAAGTATTGCTACGCCTTTCTTCTGTAGTTGTCAAGAAAAAGATATTGTGTTTGAACAGATAGATATGTTGATTCAACAACCTAGATACCCAAAAAGATATTTTCCCCCAAAAACCTTTGAATTGTTGGGCAGTACCAGAAACTATGCACCATATCTGCCATCCTAAATTTGCATTTCGGACATACTACCCTATCATCCTCCTTTAGCCAGTATGAAAAATATTTAGGGGTTATTAAAACTTGATAAAGGATTTTAATCTGCTGTTCCCTAAAATACTCTGCTTTCATCACTTTCATTGTCCTTATTAAAGAGCTTGTCATTAAGTCTAGCCCCATGTGGTTCTGAATACAATCACTCCATTTGATCTTAAGGTAGTTAATATTTTGTGCTTCCTGGGAGTTTAACAATGACCTGTATAGACTAGTAATAGATACATTCCCTTGTGCAAATAACATTACATTATGCTTTATGACTATATTTCGCCAGTCAATATTAGTAGATTTACACAAATACTCTGCATAATGTCTTAATTGCAGATATGAAAAGAATTGTTGATTAGGTATACTAAATTCCCTTTTGCATTTATCAAAGGTTTTTACTTTATTACTTTCTATATTAATTAGCTGTATCATATACTTTGTCCCTACCTGTGTCATAGAGGCCTATTTATCAAAAGTCTGTCAGACCTGATCCGACAGTGCAGATCAGGTCCGACAGACATCCCTGAATGTGGAGAGCAATACGCTCTCCGTATTCAGCATTGCACCAGCAGCCCCCCTGCAGACTCGCGGCCAATCGGCCACCAGCAGGGGGGTGTCAATCAACCCCGATCGTACTCGATCGGGTTGAATTGTGGCGATCTTTGTCTGCCTCATCAGAGCAGGCGGACAGGGTTATGGAGCGGTCTTTAGACCGCTGCTTCATAACTGCTGTTTCTGGCGAGTCTGAAGACTCGCCAGAAACATGGGCACTCAAGCTTCATTTGGAGCTTGATAAATGGGCCTCATAGCCTTCAGAGACCTCTGGGTTTCCTCTAATAGGTAAAAATGAGGAAATTCTATGGTTTATCCCAAATTTAAGACAGATCTTACGCCATGCCTGTATTGGTTGCTCTATGATCAATAAATGCTTAAATCTTTTAGGAATTAAATTTATTGGCATATGTACTAAGGCTTTTAATGAGAGAGGAGCTACTAATGCCTCTTCTATTTGATATATTGAAAAATGTCCTAATTCTAAAAAACAATCAAATACATACTTAATATTTGTTACCAAATTATAGCATTCAAAATCTGGAATTGCCATTCCCAGACCATTTCTATCAGCCATTAATCGATTCAAATCTATTCTGGATCCCAGATAAATTGGCTAACCAATTTATTAATTTTTGACAAATCCTGTCTTTGTAATATTAATGGAAGAGCCTGGAATATGTATAGAAATCTGGGAAGGATAACCATTTTAATTAAGTGAATTCTTCCTGATAGAGATAAAGGAAGATTCATCCATTAATCTATATCTCTCTTAAATGATACAATCAATGGAGGGATAGTCAAACTATACCATAACTTTGGGTCCCGTGAGAACTTCAGGCCCGGATACAAAATATACTCCTTTGCTTCTTTAAATGGAGTTTGGGGGGATTCTGAATGTTTAATTAACCATAATATTTTGGTTTATCTTTGTTAATAACAAACCCTGAGAATACTTGAAATTCGTCTAAGATCTTAATAATTATTGGTAGATTATGTTGGAGGTTTTGTGTAAAAATCAGTAAGTCATCCGCATATATAGCCTGCTGAATTGTATACTTATCTATGCTTATTCCCTTGAGTTTATCCCTAAGAGAAATAGCTAGAGGTTCCAGTGCTAAATCGGGCAAAAGGGGTGAAATAGGGCACCGTTGACGTGTTCCTCGCTGTATAGCGAGACTCTCTGATACCATAGAATTGACAACTAAGGCTGTCGAGGGGCAGGAATATAACAGTGTAATCAGATTAGCGAAATAGGCCTTAATTTCAAACTTGCTTATATTAGTGAACATTTGACCCATATCAGCGAGTCATACGTCTTCTGTACATTTACAGTAATTACCGCTGCATCTCTCCTCAAGCTTTCCATCTCCCTATAAGCTATATTACAATGATTTAGCACTATCTCCAATGTCCTAATATTGGATATTAAAGTTCTCCCTTTAATGAACCCAGTTTGATCTGGATGTATAAGATTTTGGGTCACCAACCGTAATCTCGTTGCTAGAATTTGCGTTAAAATGTTATAGTCTACGTTTAACAGGGAGATAGGCCTGTACAAATCCATTAGATTGACTTCTTTCCCTTGTTTTAAAATCAACACTGTTCTGGAGTCAAAAAAATATCTAGGATGATTCATCCCCTCTATAAGAAAATAATTATACATCAACTTCAATAAGGGAGTGATTTTCTGATCCAAAATTTTATACAACTCCCCTGGTATATCATCCGGGCCTGGGGATTTATTAAGTGTCAATTTCTTTATAGCCAATTTAATTTCATCCTCCGTAACTGGGGAGTTCAAAATCTCTAACTCATCATTAGTTATTTGAGGGAGACTAATATCTCTCCAGAACGCCTCTTTCCTATGATAATCTACTTCCTTCTCTGCATATAAATTTTTAAAAAATAAATAAAATTGTTGGGTTATATCCTGTGGCTGGTTATATATTTGATCTTTAACTTTAACTACTGTAATCCGACTTTTACGTTTTTGAAAATTAACCAAATTTGCTAAATATTTACCTATTTTGTTACTGAAAGCCATATAATTACTATTCCTTTTGATCTCAGCTTGAGCTTCTTTATGAAAACAAAAAGCATCTCTATGTTTTTTGCTTCTAAATATGCTTTCCAATTTCCGTCACTACTATACTGCATATATTGCTGATATTTATTAATAATATGATTTGTGAGTTAGATCCAATGATTATTATATATTTTTTTCCTTTTAACTAGATAAGCCAAAATGTATCCCCTTATTACTGCTTTAAAAGCTTGCCATACTATCTTCACATGATGCTTTGTTCCTATCGTAGTAAACATCCCACTTACTACTTAAGAAATTATGGAAACTCAAATTATTATATAAATAGTTAGGCAAAAAAAAAATGTATTATTCACCTGCTTACCTGAATGCTTAAATAATGAAAGGATAGGTGCATGGTCTGAGATGGTAATAGGCGTTATTGCAAACTTTTGTACTGTGGAGAATAAATTTTCACTTATTAAAAACATATCAATACGTGATAAAGATTTAGATGTCTTGGAAAGACACGTAAATTCTTGAACATCCGGGTATGTGTTGCTCCAAATATCTATCATCCCTAAATTATAGCAGACCTTCCTCAATATTTTAATATCTCGATTCACTGGATTGTCATTTTTCTTACTTCGCTTCCTATCCAATTGCCATGACGAAATTAAATTCAGATCTCCCCATAATAATATTTTTATCAAACTCTAGTAATTTATCTTGAATTAATTTCCAAAAGGGGCCTTTTTTTTTTGTTAGGGCCATCGACATTACAGAGCACCACCCTTCTATTATCCAAGTTCCCTTCAAGTATAATAAACCTACCCTGTGAATCCACTTCTTTCCTAAGAATTTGATATTGCATGTTTTTGCTAAAAAGTATTGCCACACCTCTCTTTTGATGTGCCCCAGGAGCATTGACCACTTCTCCCACCCACCCCCACTTCAACGTTTGACTTTCAATTTCACCCAAGTGCGTTTCTTGTATGAATCCTATATCTACTCTTAATTTATTTAGGTGCTGTAGGACCGATTTCCTTTTAATAGGAGATGAGAATCCCCCTATATTCCAAATTATACACTCTAAATGACCTAAACACAGACTATTTAGAGGAATCCCTCCAAACCCCGGGGCCGACCACGGAATAAAGGGGAGCAAAGAAAAAAAAAAAAAAGGGAAAAAAAAATCAATTTTCCCTTTTCTTATTTCCTTCACTATATCTAGCTTCAAATACCAAACACATATTGGACTCATCCCCTAATTGTACCCCACTAAATCTTACTTATCTTCATTCCTCAAAAAATTATCTGCCTCTTGAGGAATATGGAATGTTTTAAATCCTTCTTTAGTTTTTTTAGTCATTTTACCACTCTGCCCTCTTGAATCAGTCGCATACATAGTGGTGCACAAAGCTTGCTTCTATTAGAGGTTTCATAAGAGAAATCCTGAAACATTAAAAATGTCTTATTCTGAAAAAACACCTCTCTCTGATTTCTATATGCCTGCAGCATTCTGATTTTATCTTGAAAATGTAATAATTTAATAATTATCTGCCTGGGTCTATCATCAATCTCAGCCTGTCTCCTCAGAATACCAATCCTATGTACCCATTCCACCAACAGAGGTTGAGGAGTATCTATAATTTTTAAAAGAGTAGGGAGTTGAACAGGGAGTTGAACAGAAGCAAACTGCATTAAATCCTTCTCTACCAAGCTTTCTGCTATTCTATTATTCTTAAATTGTTCCTTTGTGATCTGTTTTCCAAATCTTCCACTTTATCATTTAGAAATTGGATTTGCCTGAGCATACCCATAATATCCTTATCTTTTTCAATATCTCTATCTTCTAGATCCGATACTTGCTGCTCTACCACAGCTACTCTAGAAAATTTAGGTATAAATAAAGCACTTATCTGTTTCAGAAGTTCTGTATTAGCTATTATCTCGGAGCTATCTTCCTGAGGAGATTCTGAGCTTAATTCTATACTACGCCTTACTTGTTTTATCTCCTGCTGTCTACTACTAGCCATAGCTGATGTTTTAGAGTGATGAGCTGTATAAATATATTTATCCATAAGCATAGAAGGGGAGAGGGGGGAGCAAAGGGGGGGTGGCGAACAGAGTCCAAAAGAGACAGAAAAATTCTTATGAGCCTATGGGGCCTATTTATTAAAGGTCTTGCGGACCTGATCCGACAGTGCGGATCAGGTCCGCAAGACCTCACTAAATGCGGAGAGCAATACGCTTTCTGCATTTAACATTGCACCAGCAGCTCACAAGAGCTGCTGGTGCAACGCCGCCCCCTGCTGACTCGCCGCCAGCAGGGAGGTGTCAATCAACCCGATCGTATTCGATCGGGTTGAATTGCGGCGATTCCTGTCCGTCTCATCAGAGCAGGCGGACAGGTTTATGGAGCAGCGGTCTTTAGACCGCTGCTTCATCACTGGTGTTTCTGGCGAGTCTGAAGACTCGCCAGAAACACGGGCCCACAAGCTCCGTTCAGAGCTTGATAAATGGGCCCCTATATCTGAGAGCTAAATTCATGAAATACCTCTGTGATCCCACAGTAAATAAAAACCTCTTTTTATATTTTATATATATCTCAAATCATACAAAGCGGCCAGCCCTTGTTCCTAATTCCAATCCTGGTTCCACCAATATTTCTAGAAAAATGTGTTAAAAGATTATCTTTTTGACCTAGTCTCTCATTAAAAAAGAGAAAAAGAGAGAGTAAGACAAAAAAGTAATAATTATTTCATACATCTAGAAAAAAAGGAAAAAGGGACAGTATCCATTCCTCTATGACTTTATATATATGGGGACTCAGTTCTAATATATGACCAAATAGAAATAGTTTACCAATAAACCTTCCAAGAAGAAAAGAAGTTAACCTTCTTAATACTTTAAGATAATCTTAAACCTACTTTGTTCTTTCAGATCCTTCAAATTATCATTTAGCTAGTTAGTAATAATTAATCTGACCTAAACTGACACATTTAATATATAGTGGTCATTCTACCCATATATAAATAGTTTACCAATAAACCTTCCCATAAATATTTATCCATATACAAATATGTCCCTATATTAAATTAAAAAAGGAAGAAGAGAAAAAAAAGGAGATTAACCTTCTTAATACTTAAAGTGAATCTTAATCCTACTTTGTTCTTTCAGATCCTTTAAATTCTCATTTTAGCTAGTCAATAAACATTAATCTGACCTAAACTAGCACATTTAAAAAATACTATAATTCTTAAGCAAACTGATGACTTAAAATGGGTACTCAAGTGCCAAAAGTCCTGGATCAGTCCTTGTTTTAGACCAGATCACCACCAATTATTATGTCCTTCTTCTACAGATGCTGAAAATCCAGGAAGCCCTTTTCCCTCTTTTCTTTTCTTTTTCCCCAAGCCTGATGTCCTCTTTGTGCACAAGCTGTTAAAGGTTATGCTCCAGCGGCACTCTATTGTGCCAATAGATACAGGCTGGACCTATTACAGCAGCCCAGCTCGCTGTTTCTTTACCGCAGACCGCTGGTCCTCTTTATTTCAGCACACATAAGAAGAAGGGGAATAAAAAGAAGAAAGAACAGCGACATGTGTGTATCCATTTACATTTGGTAAAAATTAAACCAGAACCTTAGATACAGGGTACTCGCAAGAGTTGCGGCACTCAGATGTGCCAAGTAGTGCAGGCTGGGCCTTTTACAGCAGCCCAGCTCGCTGCTCTTTCCGGTCATAATAAAACATCTTCTCTGATTTCCCCAAATGCAGATGAGCAGATGAGGGAAGGGAATGGTTTCGATATAAACTGAATCCACGTTGCTATTATCCTCCTCTTATTTCCCTCTTCCTCTATTATAATATTTATTTGAGTTTCCCCTTTAGCTGGCTTAGATATGGCCTGCCTTTAAGTTACAGAATTCTCCTTGGGGTGTTATTTTAGATAAGTTAGATAAGTTAGTTACGTCAGCAGCCTCTTGTTTTATTATATCTATGAATAAACAAGGATTTCTTTATCCCCTAAAGCTCCACAGCCCCGTAAATTCAAAGCCTTAAGGAATCAGGGGTGCATAGGATGTTATAAATGCCTTATTAAGGATCTTCGGACATCACCTTAGCACTGGTGATTACATACCGGGCGTGCCAGAAAGAGGAAGAGGGGCAGGGCCCAGTTAAATTAATACTTCCTCACCACTAGTCAGTAGCCTTTCCCTCCTCTGCCTAGATCTTCCGCCTAGGGAAAAGTCACGCTAGATTTAGCTCATGCAGCAGGACTTCTGAGGCGTCCGCTGTGGAATCCGGACATCTATCTTCAGTCCTGGCTTAATTCGGCAACACGGGCCAGTCTCTATACTGAGGCCTCTGTGGGTTGATACCAGCAAGTAGCTCTCTCCCTTCTTGGCACAAATCTCCCCTGCATGCTTCTAGCATGAATGTGATCTGAAACTCCTCCCCCCCACAACCCACAATTTTTCTTTTCCCGACCATAACATTTAATTCGAATTTCAAATAAGCAGCAGATTTCTTTTTTTTCCATTTCACTGTTTCCCCTGTATCATGTGACAGCCATTAGCCAATCAAATGCTCACATACATATCTATACAATAATTGCATTTGTTATGTCCATCTACCGGGATGCAGCTTGCTATTTTTGGAATCCACTGGGATGCAGCAAAGGCAAACAGAGAATTACAACAAAAAAAAAAAAACACTGCCTGCATGAAGTATAACAAAAAAAAAGGAACCTCCCGCACAAAGTATTAACACCTACACCGCAAACCCACACATCGCAAAATAATAAAGTAATTAACCCCTTAATCCCTTAACCGTCAACCACCCACATCGCAATAAACCTAATTACCCTATTAACCCCTAAACCGCAAAACCCCACATCGCAATAAACCTAATAAGCCAATTAACCCCTAAACGCAAAACCCCAACATCGCAATAAACCTAATTAACCTATTAACCCCTAAACAAACAAAAAAACACATTGCAAAAAATCTAATTAACCTATTAACCCCTTAAACCGCCAAAACCCACAACGCGTTATGAGGGGTGCAGTACTAACTTGCACGTTATTGTCACCGCTCACTTCTTTACAGCGCTGGAATTACAGGTTTGCAAAAACCCGGCGTTAACAGGCAAAAAGTGAGCGTAGAGCAAAATTGAGCTCTATATCGCACTCCAATACCAGCGCTGCTGAAAGCTGCGGTGAGCTGGCTTTACATGCTCGTGCACAATTTCCCCATAGACATCAATGGGGAGAGCCGGCTGAAAAAAAGTCTAACACCTGCAAAAAAGCAGCGTAAAGCTCCGTAACGCAGCCCCATTGATTCCTATGGGGAAACAAAATTTATGTTTACACCTAACATCCTAACATGAACCCTGAGTCTAAACACCCCAAATCTTACACTTATTAACCTCTAATCTGCCGCCCCCGACATTGCAGACACCTACATTATACTTATTAACCCCTAATCTGCTGCTCCGGACATTGCCGCCACTATAATAAACATATTAACCCCTAAACCGCCGCACTCCTGCATCACAAACACTAGTTAAATATTTTTAACCCCTAATCTGCCACCCCTAACATCGCCGCCACCTACCTACATTTATTAATCCCTAATCTGCCCCCCCCAACGTCGCCGCCACTATACTAAATTTATTAACCCCTAAACCTAAGTCTAACCCTAACCCTAATACACCCTAACTTAAATATAATTAAATTAAATCTAAATAAAATTCCTTTCATTAACTACATTATTCCTATTTAAAACTAAATACTTGCCTGTAAAATAAAACCTAACCTGCCTTACAATAAAACCTAACCCTACACTACAATTAAATCAATTACCAAAATGAAATCCATTTACATAAATTAAATACAATTACCTAAATTACAAAAAAAAAACCACTAAATTACACAAAATAAAAAAAGAAATTATCAGATATTTAAACTAATTACACCTAATCTAATAGCCCTATCAAAATAAAAAAAGCTCCCCCAAAATAAAAAAAAAACCCTAGCCTAAACTAAACTACCAATAGCCCTTAAATAGCTCTTTTACCTGTAAAAAAAAATACAAACAACCCCCCAAGATGGCGTCCCTTGAATTCTGATTGGCTGATAGGATTCTATCAGCCAATCGGAATTAAAGGTGAAAAAATCCTATTGGCTGATGCAATCAGCCAATAGGATTGAGCTCGCATTCTATTGTCTGATAGAATATTTAGTAACTATTCTACCTAGTTAAAATAAATACAAACTTGCCTGTAAAATAAAAATAAAACCTAAGCTAGCTACAATGTAACTATTAGTTATATTGTAGCTAGCTTAGGGTTCATTTTATAGGTAAGTATTTAGTTTTAAATAGGAATTATTTAGGTAATGATAGTAGGTTTTATTTAGATTTATTTTAATTATATTTAAGTTAGGGGGTGTTAGGGTTAGACTTAGGTTTGGGGGTTAATAAATTTAGTATAGTGGCGGCGACGTTGGGGGCGGCAGATTAGGGGTTAATAAGTGTAGGTAGGTGGTGGCGATGTTAGATTATGGGTTAATAATATTTAACTAGTGTTTGCAAGGCGGGAGTGTGGCGGTTTAGGGGTTAATATGTTTATTATAATGGTGGCGATGTCCGGAGCGGCAGATTAGGGGTTAATAATTTTATTTTAGTGTTTGCGATGCGGGAGGGCCTCGGTTTAGGGGTTAATAGGTAGTTTATGGGTGTTAGTGTACTTTTTAGCACTTTAGTTATGAGTTTTATGCTACAGCTTTGTAGCATAAAACCCATAACTACTGACTTTCAGTCTACGGTATGGATCTTGGTGGTATAGGCTGTACCACTCACTTTTTGGCCTCCCAGGCAGACTCGTAATACCGGCACTATGGAAGTCCCATTGAAAAAAGACTTTATGCAAATTGCGTAAGTTAATTTGCGTTTCGGCCAAAAAAGTGTGCGGTACACCTATACCTGCAAGACTCGTAATACCAGCGGTAGTGAAAAAGAGCCTTAATGCTGCTTTTTCACTCATAATGCAAAACTCGTAATCTAGCCGTAATTAAATTACTAAGCCTCCTAACCTAACACCCCCTAACCTAGCACCCCCTAAATTAACCCAAAATACCTAAACTAAAAAATACTAAAGTTAAAAAAAATAAAAAATCTACGATTACAAAAAATAAAAAAGGCTGACATTACAGAAAATAAAAAAACTAATTACCAAAGTTTAAAAAATTAAACTTAATCCCTATGAAAATAAAAAAGCCCCACAAAATAAAAATACCCCCTAATCTAAGAATAAACTACCAAAAGCCTTTAAAATGGCCTTTTGTAGGGCATTGCCCTAAGTTTAACAGCTCTTTTAAGAATTAAACATACTAAGACCTCCTAACAGTAAAACCCCCCACCCACCAAACCCCCTAAAATAAAAAACCTAACACTAAAAATTTGTATGGACATTGCCCTTAAAGGGCCATTATACACTCATTTTTTCTTTGCATAAATGTTTTGTAGATAATCTATTTATATAGCCCATAAAGTTTTTAAAAAAAAATAAATGTATAGTTTTGCTTATTTTTAAATAACATTGCTCTGATTTTCAGACTCCTAACCAAGCCCCAAAGTTTTATGTGAGTACTGTCAGCTACCTTCTCCAGCTTGCTGCTGTTTGTGTAAAGGGTCTTTTCATATGCAAAAGAAGGGGGAGGGGGGGAGTGTCTTATTTACCACTTGCAGTGGGCTTTCCAGCTACCTTTTCAACAGAGCCAAACTGACAGCTTCTAAGTAAGTTTTTAAACAGTTTTATACTGGATTTTTATATCAGTATCTGTGCATCTTATTCTTTATAGTAGTGTCTATTACATGCAGTTATATGAAAATGAGTGTATACTGTCCCTTTAAAAGGGCATTCAGCTCTTTTGCTGCCCATCCCTAATCTAAAAAAAAACAAAACACTTAAGCCTCAAATAGATTCTTACGGGTCCTGAAGGACAGCGTAACTGAAGACCGGTGACGGCGGAACTGAAGACCGGCGACCGCGGAGCCATGAAGTGTGGAGGATCCTCTTCTTCCGATCACCGCCGTACACTGTTTAAATCAGCCACTAGGATTTCAGTAGCTCTAATCCTATTGGCTGATTTGAATTTGAAGAATCAAATCAGCCAATAGGAATTCAAGGGACGCCATCTTTAACCGCATACCTTGAATTCACTATTCAGTGTATGGCGACAATAGGAAGAAGAGGTTCTTCCACGCTTTATGGCTCCGCGGTCGCCGGTCTTTAGTTCCGCCGTTGCCGGTCTTCAGTTCCACTGTCCTGGATGAAGAAAGAAAAGGTCCCCGCTTGGAAGAAGATGTCGGCTGCTTGGAAGAAGACTTCACCGCATGGAAGAGGACCTTCTCCGCCGGACTTCAGGACCCATGAGTATCTATTTGGGGCCTTAGTGCTAGGGGTTTTTTTTTTTTTTTTGGGTTGTTGTTTTTTTAGATTAGGGATGGGCAGCAAAATGCCCTTACAAATGCCCTTTTCAGGGCAATGGATAGTTTAGGTTTTTTAGTGTTAAGTTTTTTATTTTGGGGGCTTTGGTGGGTGGGGGATTTTACTGTTAGGGGGTCTTAGTATGTTTAATTCTTAAAAGAGCTGTTAAACTTAGGGCAATGCCCTACAAAATGCCCTTTTAATATGATTTCAGTAGCTCTCATCCTATTGGCTGATTTGAATTTGAGGAATCAAATCAGCCAATAGGAATTCAAGGGACGCCATCTTTAATCGCGTACCTTGAATTCACTATTAAGTGTACGGCGGCGATCGGAAGAAGAGTTCCTCCACGCTTCATGGCTCCGTGGTTGCCGGTCTTCAGTTCCACCATCCTGGATGAATAAAGAAGAGGTCCCCACTTGGAGATAGATGTCGGCCGCTTGGAAGAAGACTTCATTGCATGGAAGAGGACCTTCTCCCCAGGACTTCAGGACCTGTGAGTATCTATTTGGGGCTTAAGTGCTAGTTTGTTTGTTTTTTTAAAATTGTGGGGGGTTTTTTAGATTAGGGATGGGCAACAAAAGAACACGTACAACAGTAGAATTTAAGAGCATCTACAACATCCAAATTGTGTAACAAACGTTCTTTGGAAGAAGAAGGATTAGGACACAGAGAGGAAACAACAATTTCCAGATTTATATTTCTATTACAAACAACCTTAGGAAGGAAACCTAACTTAGTACAAAAAAAAACGCCTTAACGGCATGAGAAATAAGATAAGGGGAATCACACGGCAGAGCTGAGAGTTCCAAGACTCTTTGAGCAGAAGAGATAGCAACAAGAAACAAAACCTTCCAAGATAACAATTTAATGTCTATGGAATGCAACAGCTCAAATGGAGCCAAACTTTAAGAAAAAGGTTAAGGCTCCAAGGAGGAGCAACAGACAGGCCTGACAAAAAGATTGCACTGGCAATATCACTTGTGCGTAACTCTTGGCGCTCCTCTTGTATTCTGGCCCTGAGTCTATAGGCTGAAAATAAATGAATCTGATATGTATTGGCTACAGGATTCTAATCTTTAAGGTGTGCCTTCTGCTTACTGCTAACTTTGCTCTCCCCAGTTTTGATTTCCATCGAGCACTATTACTTTCTATGGGGGACATCTCACAATTTGTAGGAACAGATACTTTTTTAGTGAATTCACTGAGGGTAACACCTGCAAGTGTCTGTAATTGATTTGATACAATATGGATCTGCAGCTGCGAAACTGGATATTTGTCTCACTGAGCCTGTGATTAACTTATGTGAAAGAAAATCAGATAAGCTTGCAGTGAATTATTGGCCTTTTAGTATTTGACATATGCAGGTAGAGACCTGTTTGTCTCTTTAAATCTCACTTTAGTCCTGCTTACTACTGACTGAACATATCTTAAAAGAACGAGTGACTTATTAGTTTGTTAACACAGATAAGCGTTCTTCTTGACCCACAGTGTATAGAGATTATCCCAATAATAAGGCACACTTATTGGAGAAGCATAAGGTAATCAGCCTGCTAGGCGTGAATAGAAAAGTTCACAGTATAATTATATCAGCACTTGCTCTTCTTATCTTGCAGCGAGGAATAACAAACAGGCAGCGTGTGCAGCGTCTAAACAGCTGAGCGTGAGTGGTAGGTCTGAAGCGGAGATCCGGAGACTCGCGAGTTGACGTCACTTGGCTTGTAACGCTGATGTAAGGCCCACGGCTTGGCTGCAGGGTAAGAGCTGAAAGAGAGACAGGTTAGTTCGGCAGTTCGTATCAAAGAGCTGATTTGCAGAGACAAATATCTTAGATGATAAAGAAATGAGTAGAATCCGGATGGGAGTTCTGCTTGATGATTGAAGGGGTCATAGTTGATCTTAGGAAACAAAATCCAAGCTAGTTAATCCAAGGTAGCAAACAATCCAAGAGAGTTCACAAAACGACTGTTGAGCTCAGGTAACTCAATAACTAAGCACCTGTCTGAAGTTGCAGCACAGGTGATATAGAGTAGGTGGGTTGGACAACAGTGCTAAAGGTGGTTTGCAGAATTAGAGGTGCTGGAATCAAAATAAGGTGGAATCTCCTGACAGAACCCCCCCCCTCAAGCAAGCCATTTCACGGTTTACAGTCTAGGGCGTTTGGGATGTCTTCTATGGAACTGAGCGACGAGTTGTGGAGCAGTCACATGAGACATAGGTTCCCATGAATCCTCATCTAGTTGATATCCTCTCCAGCGCACCAAGTACTGTTGTTCTCCTTTATGGATCCTTGAGTTTAATATCTCCTGCACATCAGAGTCCAGGATTTGAGCAACTGGTGGTAGAATCTGGGTTCCACAAGTTGTCGCTGGTTTCAAAAGGGAGACATGGAAGGTCGGATGACTGGTTAAAGATGTGGGTAATTGGAGGGTAACAGCATTTTCATTAACAATTTGGGTGATCTGAAAAGGACCTATGAACAAGCTGGATAGTTTTTTACTGGGAATTTGTAGTTTCAGGTTCTTGGTTGACAACCAAACCCAATCTCCTATTGAATATTTCGGTGGTATTCGTCTTCTGAGGTCGTAGTATTTTTTCTGATCCTCTTGTGAAGATTGAAGATGTTTACGGAGTAGCTGAAAATTCTCAGTCATCTTATCGGCCAAGTCGTCAACACTAGGGTTCGAAGATGGTTGTGTTGTGTTCAATGACATATTGGGATGAAATGCGTAATTGGCGAAAAATGGGGACATCTTGGATGAAGAATTGACAGAGTTATTATATGCGAATTCAGCCATAGACAAGAAATTTTTCCAATTGTTTTGATGGTAGGCACAGTAACATTGTAGATATGATTCAAGACATTGGTTGAGACGTTTAGATTAACCATTGGTCTGTGAGTGGTAAGCAGTGGTGTAACGGTGGTTTATTTGAAGTTTCTGGCAAAGATTCCTCCAAAATTGAGAGGTAAACTGTGTGTCTCTATCCGTGGTCAGGATAGAGGGTATACCATGCAGCTTCACAATATGATCAATGAATATTTGAGCTGTTTCAGAAGAGCTAGGGAGTTTGTGGGGGGGTATGAAACGAGCTAGTTTAGTATATAAATCTATAACTACCAATATGGTATTCATACCTGATGATACGGGTAGTTCAATGATAAAATCTATGCCCAGATGGGTCCATGGTCTTTCTGGTACCTGTATGGGCATTAACAACCCATACGGAGGGTTCTTTTCTGACTTTGACGTAGTACAGATGATACACTTGTGAATGTATTCTTTTATGTCATTTATCATATTCGGCCACCAGTAAGTCCTACTTAGCAAGTCCTTTGTTCGTGCTATACCAGGATGTCCACAAAGTGGGGGGTTGTGATGATCGCTGATTACTTCATAACATAGGGCTTTGGGTACATATAGTTTATTCATCCTATAACTTAAACCATCTGGGCCCTTTAGTAGGTTTTCTGGTGTATTCTGAATTCCGATCAGTAAGGAGAGCGTTTTGAAGCTTAGTGTTGAAGCTTGAGGTCAATCCGAGGAAGTTCTTGTGAGGTAAAATTTCTCTTGGGTTATGATCGTATGTTGGTATGGGATCTTTGCGGGATAGGGCATCAGCCTTCCCGTTTTTTGAGGCTGGTCTGTAGACTATCTGGAAATGGAATCTGCTGAAGAAAAGACTCCAGCGTACCTGCCTTGCAGACAGGGTCTTATGTTGTTGCAGATACTCCAGATTCTTATGATCAGTATATACAAGGATGGGTATCTGTGTACCTTCCAGCAGATGTCTCCAATTCTCAAATGACCTCTTGATGGACAGCAGCTTCTTTTCACCAATAGGATAATTCCTCTCAGGTGGCGTTAACAATTTTGAGTAAAAAGCGACAGGATGTAGAGGTTGAGTTAAACTTTTTCTCTGAGACAATACTGCGCCTAGTGCGTATTCTGAGGAATTAACCTCTAGAATGTACTGTCATTCTGGGTTTGGATGGCATAGAATTGGAGCAGAGGTAAAAGATGATTTCAAATAGAGGATTGCTTCTTCAGCTTTTGGGTTCCAACGGAAAACAGTAGTTGAACCTGTTAGTGCTGTTAAAGGTTTGGCAATTGCAGAATAGCCTTTTATGAATTTTCTATAATAATTGCTAAAACCGAGAAACCTTTGGAGTTCTTTATGATTGGTAGGAGTAGGCTAATTCTTAACTACTTCGACTTTATTTAACTGCATCTCAATTCCTTCTGGGGAGATAGTGTATCCTAAGAAGGAAATCTTGGTCGTATGGAAAAGACATTTCTCCGTATTCGCGTATAGTTGATGTACTTGTAATCTCGACAGAACCCAGCTAACATGCTTTATGTGATCTTCTAGATTTTGAGAGTATATCAAAATGCCGTCTAAATAGACAACAACACATATATCCAATAAATCCCTTAAAACATCATTGATATAGTGTTGAAAGGTAGCCGGGGCATTACATAAACCAAACGGCATTACCAGATACTCGTAAAGTCCGTATCTAGTTCTAAATGCCGTTAACCACTCATCTCCCTCTCAAATGCATATGAGGTTGTAAGCGCCCCTTAAGTCTAATTTGGTGAAAATTTTAGCTAGGTGTAAATGCTCAATAAGTTCAGGGATAAGGGGGAGGGGGTATTGTTTTTTTACAGTAACTTTATTTAGCTCCCTATAATCTATAATAGGACGTAGTGTCTGATCTTTGTTCGTAACAAAGAACATTCCCGCTCCCGCAGGGGAGACAGAAGGCCTAATGAATCCCTTCCTTAAATTTTCGTCTAAGTAAGACTTTAAGTGAGCCAGCTCAGGTTGGCTTAGGGGGTATAAGTGCCCATAGGGTATAGCAGATCCGGGCTTCAGGTCAATGGGATAATCGTAACTTTGGTGGGGGGGCAGAGTCTCTGCCTCCCGTTTACTGAAGACTTCAGTAAATCCAGCATATTCTGGATGTATTTGAGGGGTTTCTTCTGTCATATTAACTGAGTGTGGTGTATCATAACAGGCCTTGTGACAATAGGAGGAGTTTAAAGAAACCTGTAACGTCTTCCAATGTATGGAAGGTTCGTGTAACCTTATCCATTGGATACCTAAGACAATGGGAAAAAGTGGTGAAGGAACTACATCGAAATGAACAAATTCATGATGATTGTCTTGGGTACTAACTAATATAGGAATGGTGTGGTATGTTATGGGACCACTAGATATGTAAAACCCATCTACAACACGAATAGACACAAGATGAAGTTTTTTTTCAAATGGTAATTTATTAATCTTAACAAACTGTGAGTCAATATAATTGCCATAGGCGCCAGTGTCGACTATCACCTCTGTATGGAAACGCTTACGGTCCCACTGCAAAGAGAGAGAGATGGTACAATAAATAGGTTTATCATGTAAATATACAGAAGTATTAGTCAAAATGAACTTACTCTTCTTGTTCTTCTGCAAAATGGGACAATCCTTCACAGTATGTGCAGGGTTGGCACGGTACAAACATAGGGCCATAGCTTTCCTTCTTAGTTTCTCCTCTTGAGATAACGGACCCCTCATGAGACCTATATCCATAGGTTCCTGGGTTACTCCTGCAGCAGTGGAGTGCTGTATGGGTGAGGAAGGTTTTTTATAGGTCAGTTCTGTGCCATGTCTTTCACTTCTCCTCTCTTTAAGCCTCCTATCTATTTGAATAGAGAGTCTCATTAGAGCTTCTAATGTATCAGGGAGTTCCACTCGCGCTAGCTCATCTTTTACTGGGTCAAAGAGTCCTAGGCAGAATTGATTCTTCAAAGCTATGCTGTTCCATTGAGAATCCGAGGAAAACTGTTTAAACTCGGTGATGTACACCTCTGCGGATCTGGATCCCTGCTTTAAAGCCCTCATCTTGTTTTCAGCATTTAGTTGTGAATTTGTATCTGAATAGAGCTCATCCAGTGCTGCGAGAAAATCAGGTAGAGAAGAAATGATAGGATTATTCATCTCAAAGAAAGAATCTGCCCAGATTCTTGGCTCTCCCCGTAGATAGGTAATCATTGTCAGGACCTTAACTCTGTCGGTTGGAGAAGTCTTTGGCTTTAGAGTAAATGTGAGGAGGCAAGCATTCCTAAATTGCCGGTAGAAACGCCTCTCCCCAGAGAAGAGGTCTGGTGGGGAGATGTGAGGCTCTGGGGTGCTTTCAGGTGGTGTTGCCTTAGGAGTCATAGTATCTTTGATTATCTTCCTTAAAGTCTCATTTTCAATTTGAAGGTTGCTAAGGGCCTGACCCATCTGATCTACCCTTTGTGAAAGGCCATAAACAATTTGGGGCAGTTCCGCTGGATCCATCTTTTTGGGGGCTTAGTTATTATGTAATGGATTTGATACGATATGGATCTGCAGCTGCGAAACTAGATATTTGTCTCACTGAGCCTGTGATTAACTTATATGAAAGAAAATCTGATAAGCTTGCAGTGAATTATTAGCCTTTTAGTATTTGACATATGCAGGTAGAGACCTGTTTGTCTCTTTAAATCTCACTTTAGTCCTGCTTACGACTGACTGAACGTAACTTAAAAGAACGAGTTGACTTATTAGTTTGTTAACACAGATAAGCGTTCTTCTTGACCCACAGTGTATAGAGATTATCCCAATAATAAAGCACACTTATTGGAGAAGCATAAGGTAATCAGCCTGCTAGGCGTAAATAGAAAAGTTCACAGTATAATTATATCAGCGCTTACTCTTCTTACCTTGCAGCGAGGAATAACAAACAGGCAGCGCGTGCAGCATCTAAACAGCTGAGCGTGAGTGGCAGGTCTGAAGCGGAGATCCGGAGACTCGCAAGTGACGTCACTCGGCTTGTAACACTGATGTAAGGCACACGGCTTGGCTGCAGGGTAAGAGCTGAGAGAGAGACAGGTTAGTTCGGCAGTTCGTATCAAAGAGCTGATTTGCAGAGACAAATATCTTAGATGATAAAGAAATGAGTAGAATCCGGATGGCAGAGTTCAGCTTGATGATTGAAGGGGTCGTAGTTGATCTTAGCAAAAAAAATCCAAGCTAGTTAATCCAAGGTAGCAAACAATCCAAGAGAGTTCACAAAACAACTGTTGAGCTCAGGTAACTCAATAACTAAGCACCTGTCTGAAGTTGCAGCACAGGTGATATAGAGTAGGTGGGTTGGACAACAGTGCTAAAGGTGGTTTGCAGAATTAGAGGTGCTGGAATTAAAATAAGGTGGAATCTCCTGACAGTGTCAGAGTGTTCTTTCACACCTGATTTGGCAAAGTTTTGATCATTTTAGTGCATTTTATCTTTGCAGGTTCATGCTCTCTGACTTGTTGGTTAATAATGAAATCCCCTGAATGACAATGTGGTGTTAAACTCTTGTTTAGGACCTTAGTGTGATGAACGTGTACTAGATGATCTCTTATTTCTATTAATAAGATGGAATGCAACATACCAAGTTTAGCATGTCATTATTATTTGTAGTTTTACCTATAAAACAAGGAGTTAAACATAAGGTAATCTTATGTAGTTGTTTTTTCTTATACTTTTGACTTACTAAATGGATGAGGCATTCTGAATATCGACATTCCCAGGAAGCTCTATGATATTTACTTTGCAAATTGAGTTTCTCAGAATTTCTTCCCACTCATTGAAGATGATCTCAGCTAGAGAATTACCACCCATTTTTTTTTAATCTAACTTGGCTACAAGAATAATTTTTCACATAAAAGTAACTTTATCTTAAGTTATATATTTATTTGAACACACAATACACTTATGCAATCACTGCTCACTTTTATCTTAGGGTCATCAAATAAATATTTAGAATTGGCTAGATTACAAGTGGTGCGCTAATTTATTATCCCTTATAAGTGCTAACTGCTCTCAATGTAAAAAATTAGAACTGTCAGATTACCACAGGTTTTACAAGTTGAAAGTAAAAAGTTAGCACGAGAGCAAACATGTATATATACTATATATAAATACAGTATATATATATATATTTATATAAATATGTGTGTGTGTATATATGTGTTCATATACATATTTACACATATACGGCTAGATTACAAGTTGTGCGTTAGGCTGAAAAACCAGCGTTAAGAGGTCCTAACGCTGCTTTTTTACGCCCGCTGCTATTACGAGTCTTGAAGGTTTAGGGGCATAGCACACTTTTTTGGCCTTAACGCAAAACGGCTTACGTAAACTTTGTAAAGTCTTTTTTCTATGGGACTTCCATAGCGCCGGTATTACGAATCTGTCCTGGGAGGCCAAAAAATGAGCGGTACACCCTCTCCTGTCAAGAGTCCTAACGCATTTAAAAGTCAGTAGTTAAGAGTTTTATGGTACAATGCCGTAGCATAAAACTCATAACTAAAGTGCTAAAAAGTAAACTAACACCCATAAACTACCTGTTAACCCCTAAACCAAGGCCCTCTCGCATCGCAAATACTAAAATAAAAATTTTAACCCCTAATCTGCCGCTCCGGACACCGCCGCCACTAAACATTATATTTATTACCCCCTAATCTGCCTCCCCCAACATCGCTGACACCTACATTATATTTATTAACCCTAATCTGCCGTCCCTAACATCGCCGCCACCTACCTACATTTATTAACCCCTAATCTGCCGCCCCCAACGTCGCCACCACTATAATAAATTTATTAACCCCTAAACCTAAGTCTAACCCTAAACCTAACACCCACTAACTTAAATATAATTACAATAAATCTAAATAAAATTCCTATCATTAACTAAATTATTACTATTTAAAACTAAATACTTACCTATAAAATAAACCCTAAGCTAGCTGCAATATAACTAATAGTTACATTGTAGCTATCTTAGGGTTTATTTTTATTTTACAGGCAAGTTTGTATTTATTTTAACTAGGTAGAATAGTGACTAAATAGTTATTAACTATTTAATAACTACCTAGCTAAAATAAATACAAATTTACCTGTAAAATAAAACCTAACCTAAGTTACACTAACACCTAACACTACACTATAATTAAATAAATTAACTAAATGAAATACAATTACCTAAATTAAATTAAATTAGCTAAAGTAAAAAAAACCACTAAATTACAGAAAATAATAAACAAATTACAGTAATGTAAACTAATTAAACCTAATCTAATAGCCCTATTAAAATAAAAAAGCCCCACAAAATAAAAAAAAACCCTAGCCTAAACTAAACTACCAATAGCCCTTAAAGGGACAGTCTACCATAGAATTGTTATTGTTTTAAAAGATAGATAATCCCTTTATTACCCATTACCCAGTTTTGCATAACCAACACAGTTATATTAATATACTTTTTACCTCTGTGATTACCATGTATCTAGGAATCTTCATCCAGCCCCCTGATCACATGACTGTGACTGTTTATTATCTAATGTCTTAAATTTAGCATTGTTTTGTGCTAAATCTTAAATAACCCCCTGTGCCTGAACACAGTGTTATCTATCTGGCCCACGTGTACTTTCTGTCTCTTTGTGTTGAAAAGAGATTTAAAAAGCATGTGACAAGAGGCAGCCCTCAAAGGCTTAGAAATTAGCATATGAGTCTGTCTAGGTTTAGTTTAAACTAAGAATACCAAGAGAAAAAAGCAAATTTGATGATAAAAGTATTTGATTAAAATTAAAAGTCCTATCTGAATAATGAAAGTTTAATTTATACTAGACTGTCCCTTTAAAAGGGCCTTTTGCAGGGCATTGCCCCAAAGTAATCAGCTCTTTTACCTGTAAAAAAATACAAACAACCCCTCCAACAGTAAAACTCACCACCCACATAACCAAACCCCCAAATAAAATACTATCTAAAAAAACCTAAGCTCCTCCAAATAAAATACTATCTAAAAAAACCTAAGCTCCCCCTAATCTAAAAAATAAAACCCACCCAATACACCCTTAAAAAAACCTAACACTAACCCCCCTGAAGATCGACTTACTGGGAGACGTCTTCATCCAGACGGCATCTTCTATCTTCATCCATCCAGCGCAGAGCGGGTCCATCTTCAAGACATCCGACGCGGAGCATCCTCTTCTGGCGACGACTAAAACAGAATGAAGGTACCTTCCTATTTCCCCATAGGAATCAATGGGGCTGCGTTAGTGAGTTTTACGCTGCTTTTTTGCAGGTGTTAGACTTTTTTTCAGCCGGCTCTCCCTGTTGATTCTTATGGGGAAATAGTGCACAAGCACGTTACACCAGCTCACAGCTGACTTAAGCAGCGCAAGTATTGGAGTGCGGTAATGAGCAAAATGTTGCTCAACACTCACTTCTTGTCTTTTAATGACGGGTTTCTGAAAACTCGTAATACCAGCGCTGCAGGTAAGTGAGCGGTGAGAGAAAACTGCTCGTTAGCACCGCATAGCCTCTAACGCAAAACTCGTAATCTAGGTGATACATTTTCTTAAGTGAAGTGTATAGGAATTTCAAGTATCTCTACTCAAAACACATTAAAACATTAAAATGAATAAAAATGATATTGCATGTTTCAAAGTATTTGACTGGGAAGGGCTCTAAAGTGTCTATATATATATATATATATATATATATATATATATATATATATATATATATATATATAATATATATATATATTTATTTATATATATATATATATATATATATATATATATATATAGCACAGTTTCCTCTGTTGCTTGAGTTTAGCACGATCGTGATATCCATTGAAAGTAGATGGTGGCCTGGTGCAATGCCAGCCTCGCTAAACCTTCTCTGGTAAATCTGCTTTACCAAACACTTGTAAAATAAAGTTGCATGCTAATTTTAGTGGTGCTTATTGCTTCCCACGCTATCATTAGCGTGCCTAATCTTGCTCAATGTTTGTTAACACAATCCTTTAGATATATATGTTAATACCAGCAAAATATAGAGCCACTGTTTGAAAGGTAAATTGTGGGAAAGTTCTTGATTCCTGACTTTGGAGATACTATATTTTAGTTTTTTCCTCTTTATTCAAACTTACCTTAGTGGGGCTTTTGCATAAAATGTTGAGTTTTGTTTTGTAAGTTGTCTGTGTGTGTGTGTGTGTGTGTATATGTGTGTGTGTGTGTGTTTGTATGTGTGTGTATTTGTGTGTCTGTCAGTGTGTTTTGTGTATGTGCTTGTTTGTGTGTATGTGAGTGTGTTTGTGTATGTGCATGTGTGTGTATGTGTATATGTGTGTGTGCATGTATGTGTGTATGTGTATATGTGTGTGTGTATGTAAGTGTTTGTGTGTGTGCATGTATGTGTGTATGTGTATATGTGTGTGTGTATGTAAGTGTTTGTGTGTGCATGTATGTGTGTATGTGTATATGTGTGTGTATGTGAGTGTGTTTGTGTGTGTGTATGTGTATATGTGTGTGTGCATGTATGTGTGTATGTGTATATGTGTGTGTATGTGTGTATGTGAGTGTGTTTGTGTTTGTGCGTGTGTGTGTATGTGAGTGTGTTTGTGTTTGTGCGTGTGTATGTATAGGTGTGTGTATAGGTGTGTGTATGTGAGTATATGTGTGTGTGTATGTGAGTATATGTGTGTGTGTATGTGCATATGTGTGTGTATGTGAGTATATGTGTGTTTGTGTGATTCTTTTTGCTATCAATTTGTGAAATGTCTCTCCAGTAATCTGCAAATACACCTGCCAATCCACACACATTCCTGACACTCACACTCCTCTCTTTCCTCATGCTATTCTTACTTCTGCCTTTTCTCACCTGCTCTAGCTCACCTTTTGTCTCCCTCTGGTTATCCCCTTGTTAATTTCCCTGTATTTCCCTGTCTCACTCCTTCAATTACTCTTCCTGTCTCTTCCTCTCTCGCTTCTTCAATTACTCTGCTTGTTTCTTCCTCTCACTACTCATACTACTCATACTGTGTCACATACCACTGCCTCTACTCTCTTTTCCTCTGTGGAGGTTTTCGTCGGCACGCTGGCAGCACTGCGATGACGCCATCACCACGCGCCACGGGCGCATCTCTGTAAAAAAAAATTCTGGCCGCTCCTTTGTGTCACATGTAACGCGAATCTGCGACTATTTAAACTTGCCTTTTTTCTTTCTGCCCAAGTATTATATGTTTTCATTTGTTTGCCTAGGGTGATTTTCTCTCTTACTCTGACTGATTACTTGTTGCTGAATACTGTTTGCTGTGAGACCTGCTTTATTGCTTTGCCCATTGGTACCTTTTAAAGATTGAACTGGTGATTACCTATTACTGAACCTTGCTTGCTATGTGACTAATCCTTTTGCCTTGTCCTCTTATACCTTGTAAGTCTCTTTTTTTTTGCTTTCTTGTCTGTTTCTTTACTACTCCATTCCTTTTATCCTACTTACGTTTGTTTTGGGTATTTTCTTTATCTTTCCACCTGATGCTGGGATAAGAAGACTACGGGCCAGGATTGGTCTGGTAGAGAAATATTCCCCGGACATAACATATTGTTTATGTTGAAATGGAAGCTTGCCTGTCCTTCTCTGTTTGGTTCCTACTATACAGCTATAATTAGGGTCCATGACCCTGAAATTCTGCATCCATAATTAGGGAAGCACAACTAATTTGAAAGGTGGTGATTCTAAAAAATTGCAAAAGCATAAAAATGAAGCTACAAATCATTCAAGTTGAATATGAGGTTTTCACACTGCAAACTCTAATTAAGTGGAAGAGTCTATAGTTTTAAAGTATACATTTGAAATAAAGGGACAGTCAAGTCCAAAAAAACTTTCATGATTCAGATGGGGCATGTAATTTTAAACAACTTTCCAATTTTCTTTTATCACCAATTTTGCTTTGCTCTTTTGGTATTCTTAGTTGAAAGCTAAATCTAGGAGGTTCATATGCTAATTTTTTAGACCTTGAAGGCCACCTCTAATGTAAATGCATTTTGACAGTTTTTTACCACTAGAGGTCGTTAGTTCATGTGTTTCATAAGATAACATTGAGCTCATGCACGTGAATTTACCGAGGAGTGAGCACTGATTGACTAAAATTCAAGTCTCTCAAAAGAACTGAAATAAGGGGGCAGTCTGCATAGGCTTAGATAAAAGGTAATTACAGAGGTAAAACGTGTATTATTATAACTGTGTTGGTTATGCAAAACTAGGGAATGGTTAATTAAGGAAGTATCTATCTTTTAAAACAACAAAAATTCTGGTTTTGACTGTCCCTTTAAAATGAACCCATTTAGCCAGTTTCATTTTTTAGAAAATATAATTTATATGTAAATAAAGTAAAATCAGCAAATTCTGGATTGATACATTATTATGATTTTTTTTTACATTTTATTGAGAAGCTGAACACAATCAAGAGACTAACTGTATATTGTTTCAATATTTTTTTGTAGACGGATCATTTTTCCAAACTGTAGAAATAAGATAACGTTATGAAGGAAGTAAAAAACAAATGGAAATAGTACTGTATTCAATGGTATTTTAAAAATAATCAGCAAATGTTTAAATTGTTGGCTAATTTAAAACAGAAATTTGACTGAACCCCAAAAGTAGTAGATCTTCAAAATTGTCATCCTTAAAACAAAATAAATAACTAACATATGAACACAAACACTTTTCATATGTCTGTAGTTCAAATAAGCAAATTCTGCTATTAAGAGACAAAAGCATATTGCAGTGCATTTGTGGTTTGTTTGAAAATTTGCAAGAAATTGTAAATGAACAAACATAAGAAACATTGATATATATGTTTATTTGCTCTGAAGTTTGATTGCCTTATAGTGAAGAAAAGGGGAACTAAGGAAAATATTTAAAATTTAAAGCCAGATGTATGTTGATACATTTTTATCCAACAAAGCATTTGCAGGATTTTTCAGAGGTATTATCCATATGCAAAATAAGAATCATAGGTAAGTGGTAGCTTATATGCCAGGGATGGTATTCACAGAAGGGTATCTCAAATAAACCATGTGGAAAATTATTATCTCTCATTATATATGGACATGGAAGCCATGCTAAGCACTACGCCAACATGATGACTGGCAGGGGCGGGAACAACCGGGGGTGCAGAAGTTGCGACTGCGAACCGGCCCTGAGGTCTGCCCCTCAAGCGGGGGGGGGGGGGGGCGCCAGCTTCAGCACATTAAAATACTTTTCCGCCAATAGGATGAAAGCTCAATCCTATTGGCTGATTGCAACAGCCAATAGGATTTTTTCAACCTTAATTCCGATTGGCTGATAGAATTCTATCAGCCAATCGGAATCTAAGGGATGCCATCTTGGATGACGTCATTTAAAGGAACCTTCATTCTGAAGAAGACGTCGTAAGAAGAGGATGCTCTGCGTCGGATTCTGGAAGATGGAGCCGCTCCGCGCTGGATGGATGAAGATAGAAGATGCCGTCGAGGTAAAGACTTCTGCGGGGTTGGATGAAGACTTCGGCCGCTTGGATGAAGACTTCTGCTGGCTTCTTGGAGGATGGATGTCGGATCTTCAAAACTGTAAGTCGATCTTCAGGGGTTAGTGTTAGGATTTTTTAAGGGTGTATTGGGTGGGTTTTAGTTTTAGATTAGGGTTTGGACTGCAATAGAGCTAAATGCCCTTTTAATGGCAATGCCCATCCAAATGCCCTTTTCAGGGCAATGGGGAGCTTAGGTTTTTTCAGTTAGGTTTTTATTTGGGGGGTTGGTTGTGTGGGTGGTGGGTTTTACTGTTGGGGGGTATTTGTATTTTTTTTTTTTACAGGTAAAAGAGCTGATTTCTTTGGGGTAATGCCCCGCAAAAGGCCCTTTTAAGGGCTATTTGTAGTTTATTGTAGGTTAGGGTTTTTTTTATTTTGGGGGGGCCTTTTTATTTTTATAGGGCCCTTAGATTAGGTGTAATTAGTTTAAATCTTTGATAATTTAATTGTTATTTTTTTTTACTTAGTGTTTATTTTTTTGTGTAACTTACGGCCAGATTACGAGTTTTTCGTTATAAGCTGTGCAGTGCTAACAAGCAGTTTTGTTTTACCGCTCAGCGCTGCTTAAGTCAGCGGTGAGCTGGTCGTACGTGCTTGTGCACAATTTCCCCATAGACATCAATGGGGAGAGCCGGCTGAGAAAAAAATCTAACACCTGCAAAAAAGCAGCGTAAAACTCAGTAACGCAGCCCCATTGATTCCTATGGGGAAATAAAATTTATGTTTACACCTAACACCCTAACATAAACCCTGAGTCTAAACACCCCTAATCTTACACATATTAACCCCTAATATGCCGCCCCCGACATCGTCGCCACGTACATTATATTTTTTAACCTCTAATCTACTGCTCCGGGCATCACCGCCTCTATAATAAACATATTAACCCCTAAACCGCCACACTCCTGCCTCGCAAACACTAGTTAAATAATATTAACCCCCAATCTGCTATCCCTAACATAGCCACCACCTACCTACATTTATTAACCCCTAATCTGCCGTCCCCAACGTCGCCGCCACTATATTAAATGTATTAACCCCTAAATCTAAGTCTAACCCTAACACCCCCTAACTTAAATATAATTTAAATAAATTGAAATAAAATTCCTATCATTAACAACATTATTCCTATTTAAAACTAAATACTTACCAATAAAATAAACCCTAAGCTAGCTACAATATAACTAATAGTTACATTTTAGCTAGCTTAGGGTTTATTTTAATTTTATAGGCGAGTTTGTATATATTATAACTAGGTAGAATAGTTATTAAATAGTTATTAACTATTTAATAACTACCTAGCTAAAATAAAGACAAAAGTACCTGTAAAACAAAACCTAAGTTACACTAACACCTAACACTACACTACAATTAAATAAATGACCTAAATTAAATACAATTAAATAAATTAAATACGATTAGCTAAAGTACAAAAAAACCCCACTAAATTACAGAAAATAATAAACAAATTACAAGATATTTAAACTAATTACACCTAATCAAAATAAAAAAAGCCCCCACAAAATAAAAAGAACACTAGCCTAAACTAAACTACCAATAGCCCTTAAAATGGCCTTTTGCCCCAAAGAAATCAGCTCTTTTACCTGTAAAAAAAAACCCCACCACCCACACAACCAACCCCCCAAATAAAAGCCTAACTAAAAAAACCTAAGCTCCCCATTGCCCTGAAAAGGGCATTTGGATGGGCATTGCCCTTAAAAGGGCAGTTAGCTCTTTTGCGGCCCAAAACCCTAACCTAAAAATAAAACCTACCCAATACACCCTTAAAAAAACCTAACACTAACCCCCTGAAGATCGACTTACTGTTCTGAAGACTGGACATCCATCCTCAAGGAAGCGGCAGAAGTCTTCATCCAACCGGGCCGAAGTGCTCAACGAAGCCGGTAGAAGTCTTCATCCAAGCCGGGCGAAGTGGTCGCCCAGACGGGCAGAAGTCTTCATCCAGACGGCATCTTCTATATCCATCCGACATCCGACATCTTCAAGACATCCGACGCGGAGCATCCTCTTCATCCGGAGTCTTCTTACTGAATGAAGGTTCCTTTAAATGACGTCATCCAAGATGGCATCCCTTAGATTCCATTTGGCTGATAGAATTCTATCAGCCAATCGGAATTAAGGTAGAAAAAATCCTATTGGCTGATTCAATCAGCCAATAGGATTGAACTTCAATCCTATTGGCTGATCCAATCAGCCAATAGTATTGAGCTGGCATTCTATTGGCTGTTCCAATCATAAGTAGCAAAAGTAGTCAGATAGTGCTGAATTTGCATTCGGAACATCTGTAGTGACGTAAGCATCGGTCTGTGTCGGACTGAGACCGGCGGATCGTATGTTACATCACAAATTTCTACTTTTGCCGGTCTGTACGCTTTGATAACTAAGGGGAATCAAGCTCTCCACAATTACGCTGCAGAATTCCAGCGTATTTGCGGTTGATGGCTTGATAAATAGGCCTCTCTATCTGAATCACGAAAGAAAAAATTTGGGTTCAGTGTCCCTTTAATAAAGACAAGGTAGAAAAATACACATATGTACATATGGGTTAGGGTGGAATCATGTAATATTATAGAAGAACATGGAATGCTGTCAGAAACAGCATAAGAGGCCCTTGTGCTCTCATAAGACTTACTATATGAAGAAGGAGATGCATGTTGTCATAGTGATAGGATAATTGTCTCTTAACAGGTGCTGTAGTGTTTGATAGATTTGAAATATATCGTTTTCTAGAACAGACTGAGGGGTTGAATATATAGTGTAACATCAAATTCACTAAGGACTTATACTTGTTCTGCCATAAGCCCAAAATTAGACATCTCAGTAAATGTAATTATGCCACTAAGTTATTTGTTCCAGTTATATTTTGCCTATTCTATACAACGTCAATTCTCAATGGTACATAGTGTGTTTAGGGCACTGGGTAATTTATCTGCTATATCTGTGATAGCTATACACTGACAGTTAAGGTCTATGTGATTCTACTGCTAACAGCCTGTGTGAATGTAAAAATGTATTCCAATTTAGCAAAACATTTTTGCAAACATAAACATGCTGCAAAATTCTTTTAGTGGAATTGAAAATGCACTGGTGTCAAATGTATCTTCTGTAATGTATCTATCTAATTCATTAGAGCAGGTAATTTCCACTTGGGACCTGCAGGGCTCTGTGGGTCCCCAGCAGAATTTCTAATAGGTGTTTAAGCTATTTGAAGGGGTTAAACACATAGGGGCATATTTATCAAGCTCCGTATGGAGCTTGAAGCCCCGTGTTTCTGGCAAGCCTTCAGGCTCGCCAGAAACACAAGTTATGAAGCAGCGGTCTAGAGACCGCTGCTCCATAACCTGTCCGCCTGCTCTTAGGAGACTAACAGACATCGCCGGAAATCAACCCGATCGAATATGATTGGGTTGATTGACACCCCCTGCTGGCAGCCGATTGGCCGGGAATGATCAATGCCAAGAGCGTATGATCAATGATCAATGTCAAGAGCGTATGCTGTCGGGATTTATCGATGTGCGGCGGACATGATCCGCAATATCGGACCATGTCCACTCGCACATTAATAAAAAGGCCCCAAAGAATTAAATGGTTGCTCGTCTTAAATTGACATGCATGTAATAGTTTTACTATAATGGACCTTTAATATGAGATGACCAACTAATACTGGGCTAGATTACAAGTGGCGCACAAAGGTTTTTGCAATAGTTTGTGTGCAGGTAAACTTGTGCTCATAATATATGTGTATGTATATATTATATTATTATATATATATACACACACACAGTATCTCACAAAAGTGAGTACGCCCCTCACATTTTTGTAAATATTATAATATATCTTTTCATGCAATAACACTGAAGAAATTACACTTTGCTACAATGTAAAGCAGTGAGTGTACAGGCTGTATACCAGTGTAAATTTGCTGTCCCCTCAAAATAACTCAACACACAGCCATTAATGTCTAAACCGTTTGCAACAAAAGTGAGTACAACCTTAAGTGGAAATGTCCAAATTGGGCACAATGAGCCATTTTCCCTCCCCTGTGTCATGTGACTAGTTAGTGTTATAAGGTCTCAGGTGTGAATAGGGAGCAGGTGTGTTCAATTTGGTGTTATCACTTTCACACTCTCTCATACTGGTCACTGGAAGTTCAACATGGCAAAGAACTCTCTGAGGATCTGAAAAAAAGAATTGTTACCTTGCCATGGTCGAAAAAGAAGTTGAGTGCACGTGTTCAGCATCATATCCAGAGGTTGTCTTTGGGAAATAGAGGTATGAGTGCTGCCAGCATTGCTGCAGAGGTTAAAGGGGTGGGGTCAGCCTGTCAGTGTTCAGACCATATGCCGCACACTGCATCAAATTGGTCTGCATGGCAGTCGTCCCAGAAGAAAGCCTCTTATAAAGATGATGAACAAGAAAGCCTGCAAACAGTTTGCTGAAGACAAGCAGACTAAGGACATGGATTACTGGAACCATCTCCTGTGGTCTGATGAGACCAAGATAAACTTATTTGGTTCAGATGGTGTCAAGCTTGTGTGGCGGCAACCAGGTGAGGAGTACAAATACAAGTGTGTCTTGCCTACAGTCAAGCATGGTGGTGGGAGTGTCATGGTCTGGGCCTGCATGAGTGCTGCCGTGACCATGAATCCCAACATGTACTGTGTCATACTGAAGCAGAGCATGATCCCCTCCCTTTGGGGACTGGACCGCAGGGCAGTATTCCAACATGATACTGCCTTGCTTAAGAAGCCTTGCTTAAGAAGCTGAGGGTAAAGATGATGGACTGGCCAAGCATGTCTCCAGACCTAAACCCTATTGAGCATCTGTGGGGCATCCTCAAATGGAAGGTGGGGGAGCTCAAGGTCTCTAACATCCACCAGCTCCGTGATGTTGCCATGGAGAAGTGAAAGAGGACTCCAGTGGCAACCTTTGAAGCTCTGGTGAACTCCATGCTCAAGAAGGTTAAGGCAGTGCTGAAAAATAATGGTGGCCACACAAAATATTGACACTTTGGGCCCAATTTGTACATTTTCACTTAGGGGTGTACTCTTATTGCAAGCCGTTTTAGACATTAATGGCTGTGTGTTGAGTTATTTTGAGGGGACAGTAAATTTACACTGTTATACAGGCTGTACTCTCACTGCTTTACATTGTAGCAAAGTGTAATTTATTCAGTGTTGTTACATAAAATATTTACACAAATGTGAGGGGTGTACTCACTTTTGTGGTATACTGTATATATATATTTATATATGTGTATGTACATGTGTGTGAGTGAGTTTGTGTGCATATACTGTATGCATGGACTGTACTAATACCTATGCTACATTTAATATATACGTGTGTGCATGTGTGTGTGGTAATGCATAGTGACTAATGCCAGCCTCACACCATACCGGTTAGGGGGGCCCTTCATGGATTCTTGCACCGGGGCCCTGGAGTTTCTAGTTATGCCTCTGATGACTGGAATTTATTGTATTATATCTGAAAATCTTCCCCAATGGCCTCTCTGCTTGTCTCATGCTCTATATTTATAAGGGGACAGCACAACATTCACTGAAGAGATTTTCTGAAACCAAATCCTTTTCATCTAAAGCAAGACCAGACAGAAGACAAGCAAATCAATCTTATATAATTATGGAACATAACACCATCTGCATTCAAAATTCAGGCCTAGCTAAGCAAGGAATGTCCTATTCCAATAGGTTAAAGCCCACTCAAAAGATGACTGTCTAAGTATGGTCAACATGGAGAAGTAGCAGTCTTAGCACAAAACAAGACTTAACCTTTAGCATAGATCAAACAATACAGACATTTCACAGTGAAAGACTGAACTTTGATTGCATTTGCAGATGTGGCTTATACCACAGTGTGTAAAACGTACAATTAAATATTGCACATAAAAAATTTAGGTGTGGGATTGGGAATGCTTTTCTAGTCTGCAGTTGATGACTTACACAAGATCAACTAAACTTTGACCAATGAGAAGTATCACAATTCCTTTTGACTTATGTGTGGAAGAAGGACAACAATCCTAAACACACATCAAATCAAATATGTGTCAAGTTTATCTGAAGTCCATGTAAGAACAAGAAGTGCTAATGTGCATGGCTGTCCCTCTACAATGTATAGAATTCAACCCTATTAAACATATTTGGGAACATTTTCAAAGGAAATATGCAGAACACAGTGACATCTCCAGACAATATTTGAGATGCTCTAATCAAGTGCTGGAATAATGTTTTGCATATATATATATATATATATATATATATATATATATATATATATATATATATATATATATATATATATATATACAGTATCCCAAAAAAAACAAAATATATGCTTACCTGATAAATGTATTTATTTCCGGATATGTAGAGTCGATGACGTCATTCAATTACTAGTGGGAATATCACTCCTGGCCAGCAGTGATAAGTGTCACTCCCCTACCCATAATCCCCAGTCATTCGACTGAAGGGAAATGGAAAAAGAATAACACAAAGGTGTAGAGGTGCCTGAGGTTTAGTCAAAAATAACTGTCTTAATAAAAGGTGGGGTCGTGTATCAGGTAAGCACAAATTTGGTTTTCTTTCCTAAGAAATGGAGAGTCCACAACGTCATTCAATTACTAGTGGGAACCAATACCAAAGCTAGAGGACACAGAATGAGCAGGGAGGGAGAAAAAGACAGGCAGACCTAAACAGAAGGCACCACCGCTTGAATAACCTTTCTCCCAAAAGAGGCCTCAGCCAAGGCAAAAGTATCAAATTTGGAAAATTTGGAAAAAGTATGCAGAGAGGACCAAGTTGCAGCCTTGCAAAGTTGTTCCACAGAAGCTTCATTTTTAAAAGCCTGAGAAGAGGAGACAGCCCTAGTGGAATGAGCTGTAATTCTCTCAGGAGGCTGCTGTCCAGCAGTCTCATAAGAAAAACTAATCATACTTCTCAACCAGAGGGAAAGAGAAGCAGAAGTAGCCTTCTGACCCTTACACTTTCCTGAGAAACAAACAAAACAGGGCAGAAGACTGGCGAAAATCCTTAGTCACCTGTATATAGAATTTTAGAGCGTGCACAACATCCAAGTTGTGCAACAAACGTTCTTTATAAGAAGAAGGATTGGAACAGAGAGAAGGAGCAACAATTTACTGATTAATATTTCTATCCAAAACCACTTTAGGAAGAAATCCCAATTTAGTACGAAGAACCACCTTATCCACATGAAAGATAAGGTAAACTGAATCATACTGCAAAGCCGAGAATTCAGAAACTCTCCAAGCAGAAGAGATAGCAATAAGAAACAAAACCTTCCAAGATAGCAACTTAATATATATGGAATGCATTGGCTCAAACGGAGCCTACTGCAAAACTTTAAGAACAAGATTAAGGCTCCAAGGAGGAGCAACAGGTTTAAACACAGGCCAGATTCTGACCAGGGCCTGACAAAAAGATTGAACATCTGGCATATCAGCCAAATGCTTGTGTAACAAAATAGATAATGATAACCTTTTCTCCAGACCTTCCTGGAGAAAAGACAAAATTCTAGGAATCCTGACTCTACTCCAAGAGTAGCCCTTAGATTAACAACAATAACGGTATTTACGGCATACCTTATGGTAAATTTTTTGAGTAACAAGCTTGCAAGCCTGGATCATGGTCTCAATGACCGACTCAGAAAATCCATGCTTAGACAGAACTAAGTGTGCAATCTCCAAGCAGTCAGCTTCAGAGAAACAAGATTTGGATGGAGGAATGGACCCTGAGTTAGAAGATCCTTCCTCAGAGGCAAACTCCAAGGCAGCCGAGAAGACATCTTCACTAGGTCTGTATTCCAAATCCTGTGAGACCATGCAGGAGTTATTAGAATTACTGATGCTCTCTCTTGTTTTATAAGAGCAATAACTATATGAACAATAAGGAGCGCAAACGGAGGTATGCTAGGCCGAAATCCCAAGAAACCACCAGACATCTATCAGAGCAGCCTGAGGATCTCTTAAACCATACCTTGGAAGCTTGGTGTTCTGCCAAGACGCCATCAGTTCCAACTCTGGCACCCCCCATTTGAGGGTTTACCTGGAGAACACCTCCGGATGGAGAGCCCAATCCCCGGGATGAAATGTCTGTCTGCTCAGGAAATCTGCTTCCCAGTTGTCCACTCCAGTAATGTGGATGGCAGATAGACAACAATTGTGAGCTTCCACCCACTGAATAATCCGTGCCCCCTCCTTCATGGCTAAGGAACTCTGAGTTCCTCCCTGGTGGTTGATGTAAGCCACTAAGGTGATGTTGTCCGACTGAAACCTGATAAACCAGGATAAGGACAATTGAGGCCAAGCCAGAGAATTGTAAATCGCTGTCAACTCCAAGATGTTTATGGGAGAGCAGGATCCTCCCAAGTCCATAGTCCCTGCTCCTTTAATGAGTCCCAAACTGCTCCCCAGCCTAGCAGGCTGGCGTTCATGGTCATAATCACCCAGGAAGGTCTCCGGAAGCATGTGCCCTGAGACAGATGGTCCTGAGAAAGCCACCATGGGAGAGAGTCTCTTGTCAACTGGTCTAGATCTATCCTCTGAGAATCATCCGAATGGTCTCTGTTTCATTGTCTGAGCATGCATAATTACAGAGCTCTCAAATGGAATCTAGCAAAGGGAATGATGTCCATGGAAGCGACCATCAGACCAATTACCTCCATACATTGAGCCACTGATGAGTAGACTAAAGAGAGAGGAAGAGGAGAGAATCCGTCAGAAAAATTTTCATAGATAGGGAATCTATTATGGTCTCTAAGAAAACCACCCTTGTAGCTGGAACAATGGAACTCTTTTCCAGATTCACTTTCCAATCGTGGGAACGTAGAAAAGACAACAAGATCTCTGTATGAGAGTTTGCTTGTTGAAAATATGGCGTCTGAACCAATATGTCCTCCAGGTATGTCACCACTGCAATTCCCCGAGACCTGATCACTGCCAAGAGAGCCCCCTGAACCTTTGAGAAAATTCTGGGAGCTGTGGCAAGGCCAAACAGAAGAGCCACAAACTGAAAATGTTTGTCTAGAAAAGCGAATATCAGGAATTTGTGATGATCCCTGTGGATGAGAACATGAAGATACGCGTCCTTCAGGTCTATAGTCATCATGAACTGACCCTCTTGGACTAAAGGAAGAATGGAATGAATGGTTTCCATTTTAAAGGATGGTACGCTGAGAAACTTGTAGAGGCACTTTAGGTCTAAAATGGGTCGAAAAGTTCCCTCTTTTTTTGGGAACCACAAACAGATATGAATAGAATCATAGACCCTGTTCCCTTACTGGAACTGGAACAATCACTCACAGGGAGGAAATGTCCTGAAAGCAGTTCAAGAATGCCTCTCATTTTATCTGGTCTGCAGATAATTTTCAGAGGGGGAGTCTGCCCCTGGGAGGGAAAGTTTTGAAATCTATTTTGTAACCCTGAGATACTATGTCCACAGCCCAAGGATCTGTGATATCTCGTCTCCACGCTTGACAAAACAGGGAAAATCTGCCCCCCACTTGATCCGAACCCAGACCGGGGGCTGACCCTTCATGCTGACATAGACTCAGCTGAGGTTTTCTTTGATTGTTTCCCCTTATTCAAAGACTGATTGGGCTTCCAAGAAGACTTGGACTGCTCTTGCTTGGAAGAGGGAGAGGAAGACTTTTGACCTTTAAAGTAATGAAAGGAATGAAAATTACTTTGACGTCCTTTAAGTCTGTTCTTCTTGTCTTGCGGTAGAAAAGACCCTTTTCCACCTGTAATATCAGAAATTATTTCTGCCAGACCAGGTCTGAACATGGTCTTCCCCTTGTAAGGAAGCGCCAGAAGCTTGGACTTACAGGTAACATCAGCTGACCAAGATTTTAGCCACAATGCCCTGTGGGCTAGGACAGTGAAGCCCGAAATCTTGGCTCCCAGTCTAATAACTTGCATTTTAGCATCAGAAATAAAGGAATTGGCTAATCCTATCTTGTATCTCCTCCAACGGAGTCTCTACTAAAATTGATTCAGACAAGGCGTTGCACCAATAACACGCCGCACTTGCTACTGTGGCAATACAAACTGCAGGCTGCCATTGAAGACCTTGATGAACATACATCTTCTTAAAATAAGTTTCCAGCTTTTTGTCCAAGGGATAATTAAAGGAGCAGCTATCCTCTATAGGGATCGTAGTTCTCTTATTCGCTTATAAATAGCCCCTTCTACTTTAGGCACTGTGCGCCAAGAATCTTTAATGAAGTCAGCAACAGGAAACATCTTTTTAAATACAGGAGACAGGGAGAAAGGAATCCCTGGCTTCTCCCATTCCTGTGAAATAATAACCGTCACATGGTCTGGGACAGGAAAACCTTCCACAGAGGAAGGAACATCATAGTATTTATGAAGTTTACTAGACTTCTTAGGGTTGACAACGACAGAAGTATCGGAGTCATCCAAAGTAGCCAATACCTCCTTTAACAGTACACGAATGTGTTAAATCTTAAATCTGAAGTTTACTTCTTCAGTATCAGATGAAGGAATAATACTGTTCGAATATAAGATTTTGCCCTCAGAGGCTACCGCGTATCCTCCTCATCAGACTGATTCAGGGCAACCTGCGTAGCAGTAGGTGGATCAAAATCCTTAGTATCCGAATGTCTAATTTTCGTCTTGCATTTTCCCAGCTTAGGAAAAGCAGATAATGCCGCAGATACTGCAGAAGATACATGTGCAGCAAATTTTGCAGGCAAATAAAATCCTCCAGGAGGCTCAGAGGAACTGCAGGACACTGTATGTGACACCATAGAGGCTTGGGACATTTGAGGAGAAAGCTGTGGCATTGCTTGAACAAAATCATCCTGAGAGACATTGCGCTCAGAGGGCAACAATTTATCTTTAAATTGAAGTGTTCTAGCTAAGCATGCAGCACAGAATTGCATAGGCAAAACAATTTGTGCCTTTAGGCATAGCAAGCATTTGTAAAAAAAACTCAGAGTATTGGTCCATGTCCATAATACTAAATAAAAAAAATTCCCCAAATTGTCACTTTAAGAATGTTTAATACCTCAATTTGGCTGCCAGAAGTCTCTAAAACAATTGTATAGTAGATCGACACTGAAGAGACTGAAATTCAATGATGCCGCTCTGCTCCATGAATATCAGACAGCAGAGAGAAGTCACATGAGGCACGCGTTTCCCTCTGCCTACAACATAAGATGCAAGTAGCTGCAGCTGGTTTCAAACTCAAGCAGTTTGTCAGTTAGCCTGTTCTAGCTAAGCAAGCAAAGAAAACCAACTGCCAAATTTTAAGTTTATGCATAAATCCCTGTATAAAACATAAGCCGCACATATATTAAAAAAGTATTTCAACAAAATTAGCCCAAGAGGAAAAACATCCCAATAAAGGGAAGATTAACCCCTAGAGGGGTACTTATCAACGCGTCTACTTTACCTGCCTACCCGGTCCAATACGCCCACCTAAGCTCAGCTACCATCGCCGCCACAGACCTGAATACGTTCGCCTAAGTTATCAAAAAAGCTGTCAAAAAGCCGCGCACCAAGTACGGGGCGATGAGCAGCGGACTGTGAGAGTTATCACTCATCCGATCTCGCTGCTCTTCGGCTTTTTGACAGCTTTATTGATACCCCTGTCACACTAACTATAAATAACTATACTGTTCTACACCCTATACAGGTGCCCCCGGAGCCCCCCGCAACTAAATAAAGTTACTAACCCCTAAACCGCCGCTCCTAGACCCAGCTGCAACTCTTATAAATGTATTAACCTCTAAACCGCCGCTCCTAGACCCCGCCGCAACTCTTATAAATGTATTAACCCCTAAACCGCCGCTCCTAGACCACGCCGCAACTCTTATAAATGTATTAACCCCTAAACCGCCGCTCCTAGACCCCGCCGCAACTCTTATAAATGTATTAACCCCTAAACCGCCGCTCCAGGACACCGCCGCCACCTACATTATACCTAGTAACCCTTATCCTGCCCCCCCTATACCGCCCCCACCTATAATAAATTTATTAACCCCTATCCTGCCGATCCCGTACCTCGCCGCAACTAAATAAATAGTTTAACACCTAAACCGTCGCTCCCGGACCCCGCCGCAACCTATCTTAAACGTATTAACCCCTAATCTGCCCCCCCTACACCGCTGCCACTGTAATAAAATTATTAACCCCTATCCTGCCCCCCCCTACACCGCCGCAAATCTAATAAAATTATTAACCCCTAAACCTAAGTCTAACAGTAACCCTAACACCCCCCTAACTTAAATATTAATTAAATAAATCTAAATAAATTTAACTCTTATTAACTAAGTTAATCCTATTTAAAACTAAATACTTACCTGTAAAATAAACCCTAATATAGCTACAATATAAATAATAATTATATTGTAGCTATCTTAGGATTTATTTTTATTTTACAGGCAACTTTCAATTTATTTTAACTAGGTACAATAGCTATTAAATAGTTATTAACTATTTAATAGCTACCTAGCTAAAATAAAGAGAACTTTACCTGTAAAACAAATCCTAACCTAAGTTACAATTACACCTAACACTACACTATACTTCAATAAATCGGAATTAAGGCAGAAAAATCTGATTGGCTGATTGAATCAGCCAATCAGATTCAAGTTCAATCCGATTGGCCAATCGGATTGAACGAATCTGATTGGCTGATTCAGTCAGCCAATCAGATTTTTCTACCTTAATTCTGATTGGCTGATAGAATCCTATCAGCCAATCGTAATTCGAGTGACGCCATCTTGGATGACGTCACTTAAAGGTACCGTCATTTGTCTTAGTCATCGGGAAGAAGAGGATGGATCCGCGTAGGCTCCTCTGAAGATGGCTCCGCGCCGCCTGGATGATGACTTCATCGGATGGAAGATTTCTTCAGCACCGCCTGGATGATGACTTCATCGGATGGAAGATTTCTTCAGCGCCCCTTGGATGATGACTTCTGCCGCTGCGGATCTCCTCTTCGGTTCCATCGGTGGTCGGCTGGCTGAACACGACTCAAGGTAGGATGATCTTCAGGGGGGTAGTTTTAGGTTTATTTAAGGGGGGTTTGGGTTAAATTAGGGGTATGTGGGTGGTGGGTTTTAATGTTGGGGGGGGTTGTATTTTTCTTTTACAGGCAAAAGAGCTGTTTTATTTGGGGCATGCCCCGCAAAAGGCCCTTTTAAGGGCTCGTAAGGCAAAAGAGCTATTTACTTTTTAATGTAGAATAGGGTAGGGCATTTTTTTTTGGGGGGGGGGCTTTGTTATTTTATTAGGGGGCTTAGATTAGGTGTAAGTAAATTAAAATTGTTGTAATATTTGTTAAATGTTTGTAACTTATTTTTTTTATTTTTTGTAACTTAGCTTTTTTTATTTTTTGTACTTTAGTTAGTTTATTTAATTGTATTTAATTGTAGTTATTTGTAGGTAATATAGTAAATTAATTTAATGATAGTGTAGTGTTAGGTTTAATTGTAACTTAGGTTAGGATTTATTTTACAGGTAATTTTGTATTTCTTTTAGCTAGGTATTAACTATTTAATAACTATTCTAACTAGCTAAAATAATTACAAAGTTACCTGTAAAATAAATATAAATCCTACAATAGCTACAATGTAATTATTAATTACATTGTAGCTATCTTAGGGTTTATTTTACAGGTAAGTATTTAGTTTTAAATAGCAATAATTTATTAAAGTATAGTGTAGTGTTAGGTGTAATTGTAACTTAGGTTAGGATTTGTTTTACAGGTAAAGTTCTCTTTATTTTAGCTAGGTAGCTATTAAATAGTTAATAACTATTTAATAGCTATTGTACCTAGTTAAAATAAATTGAAAGTTGCCTGTAAAATAAAAATAAATCCTAAGATAGCTACAATATAATTATTAGCTATATTAGGGTTTATTTTACAGGTAAGTATTTAGTTTTAAATAGGATTAACTTAGTTAATAAGAGTTACATTTATTTAGATTTATTTAATTAATATTTAAGTTAGGGGGGTGTTAGGGTTACTGTTAGACTTAGGTTTAGGGGTTAATAATTTTATTAGAGTTGCGGCGGTGTAGGGGGGGGGGGAAAGGGGTTAATAATTTTATTACAGTGGCGGCGGTGTAGGGGGGGGGCAGATTAGTGGTTAATAAGTCTAAGATAGGTTGCGGCGGGGTCCGGGAGCGGCGGTTTAGGGTTAAACTATTTATTTAGGTGCGGCGAGGTACGGGATCGGCAGGATAGGGGTTAATAACTTAATTATAGGTGGCGGCAGTATAGGGGGGCAGGATAGGGGTTACTAGGTATAATGTAGGTGGCGGCGGGGTCCTGGAGCGGCGGTTTAGGGGTTAATACATTTATAAGAGTTGCGGCGGGGTCTAGGAGCAGCGGTTTAGGGGTTACTAACTTTATTTAGTTGCGGGGGGCTCCGGGGGCGCCGGTATAGGGGGTTAACATGTTTAATATAGTTGCGGCGGGGTCCGGGAGCGGCGGTTTAGGGGTTAACATATTTAGTATAGCTTGCGGTGGGCTCCGGGAGCGGCGGTTTAGGGGGTAAACACTTTATTTAGTTGCGGCGGTGTAGGGGGGCAGATTAGGGGTGTTTAGACTCAGGGTACATGTTAGGGTGTTAGGTTTAGACAGCTCCCATAGGAATGAATGGGATATCTGGCAGCAGCGAACATGAACTTTCGCTATGGTCAGACTCCCATTGATTCCTATGGGATCTGCCGCCTTCAGGGCGGCGGATTGAAAACCAGGTACGCTGGGCCGGAAAAGTGCCGAGCGTACCTGCTAGTTTTTTGATAACTAGCAAAAGTAGTCAGATTGTGCCGCACTTGTGTGCGGAACATCTGGAGTGACGTAAGAATCGATCTGTGTCGGACTGAGTCTGGCGGATCGAAGCTTACGTCACTATATTCTACTTTTGCCGGTATCTAGGGCTTGATAACTAAGGCGAATCAGCCTCACCTCAAATACGCTGCGGAATTCCAGCGTATTTGAGGTTGACGGCTTGATAACTACCCCTCCTAGTCTCAACATACATAATATGCCTGCCCACTGCCAAAGAAAATCCTGTATAAAGAATTTTAAAAATGTCCCCATCAACTGCATATGACATATTCTTCTGAAGTGCAAGTCTCCAAGACCTAGAAGACAAAAGTACTTACCTGCAGTCTAGCTTAGATTCTTGCACCTGGGCCCTCTGGTTTCTAGTTATGCCTCTGGTGTGGCGTATGGTCTAAACACTGACAGGCTGATCCCCCACCCCTTCAACCTCTGCAGAAAAGCTGACAGCTCTCATACATCTATTTCCCAAAGACAACCTCTGGATATGACGCTGAGCATGTGCACTCAACTTCTCTGGTCGACCATGGCGAGGCCTGTTCTGAGTGGAACCTGTCCTGTGAAACCAAAATATGCTCTTGCCCACTGTGCTGCAGCTCAGTTTCAGGGTCTTGGCAATGTTCTTATAGCCTAGGCCATCTTTATGTAGAACAACAATTGTTTTTTTCAGATCATCAGAGAGTTCTTTGCCATGAGGTGCCATGTTGAACTTCCAGTGACCAGTATGAGAGAGTGTGAGAGCGATAACACCAAATTTAACACACCTACTCCCAATTCACACCTGAGACCTTGTAACACTAACGAGTCACATGACACCGGGGAGGGAAAATGGCTAATTGGGCCCAATTTGGACATTTCCACTTAGGGGTGTACTCACTTTTGTTTCACAAGGTTTAGACATTAATGGCTGTGTGTTGAGTTATTTTGAGGGGACAGCAAATTTACACTGTTATACAGGCTGTACACTCACTACTTTACATTGTAGCAAAGTGTCATTTCTTCAGTGTTGTCACATGAAAAGATGTAATAAAATATTTGCAAAAATGTGAGTAGTGTATTCACTTTTGTGGGATACTGTATATATATATATATAGATTGTAAATTCCCACGGGAATAGGGCCCTCAATTCCCCCTATATTTTTCTCTAAAATGTTGTCTTTTGTATTGTATTGTTACTCCATTATACTTTTATCCTTGTACCCATGGGCAGCGCTGCGGATCTGCTGTTGCTTTATAAATAAAGAATAATAATAATAATAATAATAATAATAATAATAATAATATTCTAGGCTAGAGAGACAGAATGCTAAATGTACAGTCAAACATCAATAAAAGGAAAAAAAATATTTAGGACAATTAAATACAATTTTAGACTCAATTAACTCTTTGGGGTCAATTTATCATTGTGCTGTAGCGGATCATGTCCGCCGCACATCGATAAATCATTGCACAAGCATTTCTTGCCGCCTGCACATTCGCAGCATAGGATAAATAAATATAGCAACATGAGTTAGCATAGACCATACATCCAATTTAATATCTCACACGGGCCTATAAAATAAATAATTGTGTCTGCAAGTGGCATGCATCTTATCTGGTTTCATTCAGGCATATAGATGCCTACAGCTGGCTGTATAAGCCATGCACTTAATCTGAGGTCTCATTTAGGCTAGCTATATGTAATGTAATGTATAGAAATATTTAATAAATAGATAGACAAACAGATAGGTAGACATATAGATAAATAAATAGATCTACAGACAGACAGACAGACAGATGAAAAATATATAGATGTGTCTTGATCATATGGTATATTGCAACATTTGTAACAACGTTATTGACATAGTGCTCAAGATACATGCATCCTCCATTAGCCCCATTTATCAAACACTCAGACGAACAAGGTTCGCTTCCACAAACTTATCCACCCAGGATTGCAGAAAGAGTGCAGGGTTTTTAACATTGCCCAAGCTTTACTTGTGCAATGACACCCCCTGCTCAATATAGCCAATTGGCACGTGCGTAGGGGCTGTCAATCACCCTGGGCAGCTTGATAAATGGAGCCCAGTATGCTCTTATGGAAAGTAGCTTTTTCAACAAAGAAATATTTTTGATAATAAAAGTAATGAGGGAATTGTTTTACTGTTGTCTGAACTATGAATGTTCCTTCTTTTTTAAAAATAATTTTTTTTCTCCTTCATCTTTGATTGTGGAATTTTATATTTCACTAAAAATGTAAGATTAAACTTTCAGCTTTCTTAACAATGCAGCAAACAAGTTTCAACCCATTGTTTTAATAGTTTTTATAGTTTTATATTTATCATCAGTCAAAAACATGTGAATTAAGATTTTCATCGACCTTCTTAGTCATTTTGCCACCTACAAATTAATCATATGATTTGTTGAAAACAATTCTCTTAAATATCGAAAACAAACATTTTGGATTGATACTGTTATTTTGTTGGGGAGGTTTTTTTTTGTGTTGTTAAACTCGTATAAATACTATGGTTTGTAAGTAGTTCACATGTTCTGGACAACAGAGGGCCCCTAGTCTCTTCATATATTTGCTAAAGTATAACGCATTCCAACTCTCTGGTTATTTTCTAAATAGCTATTGTTTCTAAATGTTTTGTGAAATCAGCTGTTACAATATAACAAGTTTCTTGTTTTTATTTATTTTCCTTCAAGGGAAATAAAACCTAGTTAGAGCATATAACTACAAACAACTTTCCAAATCACTTCAATTATCTAATTTGCTTCATTCTTTTGGTACCCTTTGTTGAAAAGTATAGCTAGTAAGCTCAGGAATAGCAATGATCTAATGAGAGCTAGATGCTGATTGAGGGCAGCACATACATGCCTCTTACCATTGGCTCACTGATGCGTTTGGCTAGTTCTGGTGAACTACTTGTGCAATGCCGCCCCCTGCAGAGGGTGTTAATCAACCCGATCATATTCGATCCGCAGAGGCAGTGGATGAGTTAAGGAGCAGTGGTCTTAAGACCGTTGCTTCTTCAACTCCTGTTTCCGGTGAGCTTGAAGGCTTGCGCGGAAACAGTTACATTGGGGCCAATACAGGGGTTGGTAAATTGGTTTCATATCCAAAGTATGAAGAGACTTGTTTTATTTCTTGTGAGTGTAATATTTAGTGCCTATTTTTATGTGTTAGTAAATTTTCACTTGAATTGGGGTCGCGCTGTTCTGTTACTTTTGTAGTACACTAAAACATAGCAACTATTTGGATCAAAAATCCATAACATGTCAAGTTTTATTTTAATTATTACCAGGGCCGTCTTTAATATTGACTGGACCCTGAGCAAAATTTTTCTTGCCCCCCCACCCCATGCAATTTCGCTCTCCACCCCAACATCCCAAAAAACAACTAAATTAATTTATTTTATAATTGTTTTCAAAATTATTAGCCCAGCAGTGGATCATCACTGCTGGGCTAATCATTTAAAAAAAATTAAATAAATAACAATATGTGAAACTGGACCTAAGCAGTATTAATAAGTAAATAAATATATAAATTCCTCCACTGTGGATTCATTTAATATTCTTTTGAATGTGATTCTTGTGTGAGTTTAGCTGGTTAAAGAGATTTAGGGCAGCCAACAGGAGCAAAGCAAGTTAAAGACTGAGGAGGAAACATGGAGGTGCAGACAAATATAAGTTTACTGACTGAAACAGCAGAAATACTATGGGAAGCTGTAAAATCTGAGACAGAGAAAACAAAAACTATAAAAATAAACCTTACATTAATGTGTGAAGTATCAGCATGACACTATACATCAGCCACAGCAGCACATGTCACTTCTTTGCTAGGAACAAGTTCCCTCTCACCCTGCACTAGACAATGATGCATGGGGAGGGGCGTGTGTGCACTCACTTATTCTTCCCAGTGACACCTTTCTACAAAGCACTGTTCCCCTAACAAACTTCAGTTAGTTGATCTTAGGGCCACAGCAGAAAGAGCAGGGCTAAGGGGACCATCAGACTGGATGCTGTGTGCCCAAGGCTGCATGGATACAGTGAGAGATGTGTCATACAGCCTCAAGACTGAAGAGAGCAGTGTATGCAGCTGCACAGATGCTCAAATCCTCATGTGCCTGCCGCTCCAGCTTTCTGCTTCATGCGCCTACAGTCAGCCCTACCCAGAAACAATCCCCACCACCAGAGCAGTTACCTGGTAACAGTGGTAACCCCAGTAGGACCTTTTCTGATGCAGTGGGAATGGCTGGATGCCGAGTTAGGGCTTTGCATTCAGTGCTGCACAGTGCACATCTAAAACAGCACATGGCAATAGCTTGGCATGTCACATGACACCGGCACGGTCTGGCACAGTTTTAAAAAAAAATATATATATAAGCAGAGTACTTTTGACTGTGACAGTATTATGACTGAATGTGTGTGTTCCCCATGTCACATCAGCAGTCTGGTATGAACCATAATTATTTTTTTTTTATTTTTTTTTAGGACTCTTGGGCCCCTCAACAGAGACTGGGCCCTGGGCAGCTTCCCCTTTTGCCCTGTGTTAAAGACAGCCCTGATTATTACATATGTTATTGTTTGCTTTAAAATATCTTCAATAATAATGAGCTGTTTAGAACATACTGCATTTTCAATTATTTTGTCTCATTAAACTGCATCATTAGACCACCTTTTTTGGAGAGGAAAATATTTTTTTTCCAATTTTTACAAAAAAGTACAACAATATCCTAGGCATAGGGATTTTACATAGTTCCCTGCACAAGCTCTATTAATACTAAAACTGTTAGACATATATTTTTATGACATTTGCTGCTAAGTGTATATGTTCTGTAAAGTTCATGAATTAATCTTCAACATACATTTGCAGTAACTCTATCGCCCACATTGCACTGTACAGTGAGCAACAATAATAGCCTTATGGGACATCTGAAACTCATTAGCCCATTGTACCGCGTGAAATGTTAATACTGGTATGGACATTTGGGAAATTTCCTATAAATTCATTATCACTGATGGAGAACAACCAGGAACTTTAATATCATTTTAAGATCTTAGTTATTATTAAATGTCCCCTTTTAGCTTTATGTATAATAATCCTATTTTACACAATGTAATTTTCTTGACTAACCATTAAATGGTGTTTGGGTTAATCACTGAAACCAGATGCATTATTAGTTGACAATTAACTATGTGATAGAAGGAAATGTAGGTGGAAGGGGATGAGAAATGTGAAGTCTAATTTATTTCCCAAGATTAACTCTCTGGATCATACATAAAGTCAATCTATGGGCTTATAAATTGGCATTTTTCCTATTAAAATACCTCTATAATGAATCCAATATGTTAGATATACATCAAGAATGCTGTAATTGAATAAGAGCAAAGGCAGAGTTTTTCTCTTTTGTCATCCCCAGTGGTGTTTTCTATGTATAACTGTAGCTTTTTGACTAGTTGTGCAGATCAGTCTTAAAGGGACATTGTACACAAGACTTTTCTTTGCATAAATGTTTTGTAGATCATCCATTTATATAGCCCATCTGGGTGTGTTTTTGTAAAACAATTAGTTTTGCTTATTTTTAAATAACACTGTGCTGATTTTCAGACTCCTAACCAAGCCCCAAAGTTTTAGATGTATACTAATGTATACAGACTTCAGATTTCTTCTGTTTGTATAATGGTCTTTCCATATGCAGGAAAGGGGGGGGGGGGTCTGCTCTCAGCCCCTTTCACAGGGTGTCCCAGTTTACCCTTATTAACAGTGCTAAATTGGGAGCTGCTAAGTAAGTTTTTAAAAGGTTTTATACTAGATTTTTATATCAGTGTTTGTGCATATTATTCTTTATTAAAGTGTCTATTAAATTGTTATATAAAAAATGGTGTATACTGTCCCTTTAAATACAAAATTTAAACTGTGTTTTGTTTTTTAAATGCTTTCATTTTGAACTGCTCACAAATCTGTAAGCTAAAAACTAATTTGCCTTACATTTTGTATTTTAATGGTAATTGGACTTGTATCTCTATTAGCTATGCCTGTGATGTGTTGCTTTTGTATAGCTATGTTATGTTGTCATGTGTTAAATCAATTGCACCTGAAAATCTAATTTATTGTTATGGTGAGCCAGGAATAATATCAAGTTTCATTGTACTTTTGTGATGATTTTGTATATTAAAGTGATATGACATTACAAATTTGATTTTACATATCTGATGGCTTTGGATGTTATAGTGATCTGAGATTGCTAACCTGACTTATGCATAATTAAAGGGACCTTCACAATCTGGGCTGCATCTAAGCACTGATGAATACCATTGACAGTCTGTTGAATCCAACTAGTGATCCTTTTGTGATTGAACGTCATATGCAGCCCAGATTGTGATGTCATCACTGGGTGGAGCTTAGCATCTATTTCAAAGTGGCCAGAAACTATATTAATTTTAAATTAACTTTTTACCATTCCTGCTACATGATATAGAAAAGGTGCAGGAGGCTGTTTTCTGCTTAATCTAAGGTAAGACTTTAAGATTACTAAACTGTAGGCTGCCCCTTAAAGTAGTGGAGTACTTTAGTTACTTTTATACTATGGTTTTGTATAGAACTGTAAGTTAAAACACTGCAAAGATAGCGACATATACATACATTTATATGTATACACACTTACACACATTTTTTTCTATAATAAACCTCTATTTTACATTTGTTATGAATAAATGTAAGTGAAATACTTAATAATATATTTTTATGTGTTTTGTTACACATATTTTTTTCTTAAGTCTACACTCACTACTTAAAGGGACACTGTACCCAAAAAAAATTCTTTTGTGATTCAGATTAAGCATGAAATTTTAAGCAACTTTCTAATTTGCTACTATTAACAAATTTTCTTCATTCTCTTGGTATCTTTATTTGAAATGCAAGAATGTAAGTTTAGATGCCGGACCATTTTTGGTGAACAACCTGGGTTGTCCTTGCTGATTGGTGGATAAATTCATCCACCAATAAAAAAAGTGCTGTCCAGAGTACTGAAACCAAAAAAAAAGCTTAAATGCCTTCTTTTTAAAATAATGATAGCAAGAGAACGAAGAAAAATTGATAATAGGAGTAAATTAGAAAGTTGCTTAAAATTGCATGATCTTTCTGAATTACAAAAGAAAAAATTTGGGTTCAGTGTCCCTTTAAAAATATACGTAATATACCAACGAAGAATAATTGATAATCGGAGTAAATTAGAAAATTGCTTAAAATTGCATGCTCTATCTGAAACATGAAAGTTTAATTTTGACTAGACTATTCCTTTAAGGAATTATAGCACTTTTTATATGTAGTCTCCTTTTTTAAAAGGACCAAAATAATTAACTAATAAGCTACCTCATGGCCTGGTGTGGGCTGTTATCTTGTGGTTTAATTAACAATTATACCGTCAAAAGGTCTGGAGTTGATTGCAAATGTGGAATTTACATTTGGAATATGTTGCTGTGAACTCTCAATATGAGCTGCCAATGCAGATAAAGCAGGTCATCATGAGATAGAAGAAAACATGAGAAGTGTCCAAATCCACAATTTGGTACATTCTTAAAAAGAAGAAACTAACTGGTGATCTCAGCAACACCAAAAGTCCTGGACGATCACAGAAGACAACTATGGTGGATGATTACAAAATTCTTCCCTTGGTGTAAAAAACACTTCACAACATTTAGCCATCGAGGAGGTAGGCATATTATTATCAAAGTCTACAATAAAGAGAAGATGTCATGATGAATGTAAATACAGACGGTTATGTACAAGGTATATAATAGAACATACTTCAAGCCCGATTCTCTAAAGCTCTCTGCTCTGGGCATGTTCATCTAAGAAGTCTTGCAGTACAATGAAGTCCCTCAAAGTATTTTAAAAAGGCAAATATAAGCCTGAGAGCTGTTTATCTCACTAAGTTGTTTTTCTTTGTGTGTGAGAGAGAAATACATTTCAATAAATGTTAGGGAGAAAAAGTTTTCTGTGATATCTCACCAAGCCAGTGAGTTTTTTATGATTAATAGATAGACACACACACACACACATATATATATATATATATATATATATATATACTGTATGTATATATATGTTGTTCTATAATTTCAGCAAAGGATTTAGAGTTTATATGCCATAAAAGAGAGGGGTGGTCACTCTATTTGTCCACTCTGTAAAGGGGCCTGACCAGAAATCTGATCTCAGAGAAAAGGGAATATAACTTTGATTTCAACAATATAAATTTGTCATTTTACATGGAAGACTGTCTGCTACTGCGTATTTTGACTGTCCTCCATTCCATCTCCCTGGAAGCGGAAAACTATATTCTTCGGGTAAAGTTATAGGTTCTATAATATTTTCTCCCTTTTATTTTTTGTGTGTAATTGTTTAACTGTTTTTTTTTATATAAACGTACTGTGACTTTTTTTTGTCATAATAAATGTTCCTTTATTAAGTTTTGCCTTTTTCTAAAATTTGAACCACGTTACTGAAATAGACTGTTTATATTATTACTGTGTTTTTTTTAGATTATTTTTTGCTAAATAGTGTTTTGGCATTTTTAATTTGTTAGTCTGAATTTTCCTTAAGATTTCCCATATAATAATCTAAGGTGGTGGCAGCAGAGATAGTTCAGTATGGGTAGTATAGACTATAGAGTATTTGTTAACCCTTGCACCCACTGAACTAAGCCACAAGCATGCCTGGAGTGGCCAGGCTGTGAGAAACTAGTTGGGTTTGGTTAACTCAGTGTATAGTATAATATATATATATATATGTTGCAAATATCGTCTCTATTTTTTATCAGGTGATCGTAGATATTTTTTTTTATTACTAATGCTATTGTTTTCTGCTCAAACTGTAAATATAGTTTCTGAACTCATTCATCAGCTTCATAAGTGTTGTGCAGATTTACCCCCACTTAGGAATAGTCAGTTAACCAAATCCATTCAATAGCTCTTTCCTTTACCATAAATGCTTCCCATGATCAAATAAAATAGCTACTCCTCAGTTATAATTGTAGGTTTAAAATATATCCATAGTGGTTTTTATTGCATAAGATTTGTTCTTGACATGTTTACTCAAAATTCTAAAATGCAAATGATTTTAGTAATAAAAAACATTAAATACAGACATCCAGTAAAATACCACAATACTCTGTCCCTTAAGGTTAAACCACTAGCAATTTGCTTATCCACAACCATATAAGACAAACAGATGAATTATAAAGCTGGGCTAACCTTATTTGTAAAGAAATATGGGTAAAAGGAAACTTATTTTTTAATACAGAATCTAGTAGTATTCAGTTTTACAGGATATTAAAGGACCAGTCAACACAGTAGATTTACATAATCAACAAATGCAAGATAACAAGACAATGCAATAGCACTTAGTCTGAACTTCAAATGAGTAGTAGATTTTTTTTCTGACAATTTTAAAAGTTATGTCTATTTCCACTCCCCCTGTACCATGTGACAGCCATCAGCCAATCACAAATGCATACATGTACCATGTGACAGCCATCAGCCAATCACAAATGCATACACACTTATTCTTGCACATGCTCAGTAGGAGCTGGTGACTGAAAAAGTTTAAATATAAAAAGACTGTGCACATTTAGTTAATGGAAGTAAATTGGAAAGTTGTTTAAAATGACATGCTCTATCTGAATAATGAAAGTTTAATTTTGATTGAGTGTCCCTTTAACTCCTTAAAGAGATATTAAACCCAAATTTTTTAATTCTTGATTCAGATAGAGCATGCAATTTAAAGCTACTTTCTAATATACTTATATTATCAAAGTTTCTTTCTTTTCTTGGTATTTTTATTTGAAAAAGCAGTAATATAAGCTTAGGAGCCTGTCCATTTTTGGTTCAGCACCGTGGGTAGCACTTGCTGATTGGTGGCTACATGCTACTTTGTATCCCTTACAGGGCAGGTTCGCACATGCGAGCCTGCTTCCCGCAAAGTAAGTTCTGAGTTGGGGAGAGAAATCACCCCAAAACTTTCACTCAGGGTGATTGACATGGCCTTCTCTGGTGCGTGAGAAAGGGGCAGAATTACACATTTGTCGGAGTGTGTAACGATACATACGAGCAGCGGACAAAAAGGATCCACTGCCCGTATGCAGCAAAGGTATGCAGACAACTTATCAGGTTGAGAAGCTTGTCTGCACACCGGTTAGTACATGTCGGCCTAAGTGTCTAAATACTCTAGGATACTGAATACCTTTACAGCTGAACTGAATTTCAATGGTCTAAGGCAGTTTGTAACAGAGCTCAGACTAGTAAGAACTAAACTTACAAAGAGATTCAAAGCTTATTTAATGCATGGTTTAGGGGTAAATGCCTATTTTTCAGAGCGAGTGCTCATAAAAGCTTTTTACCCTGTTTCTCAAATTTTTGAGCAGTACACATCTAAATGTGATTAAATTATAAAATGTAAAAACTGCCAAAGGATTTATGGAATATCAAGATAGCTTGCAGAATCAAAATAGGCTCCACGTAGCAGATCTGTCTCTTTTTTTCTTAGTCATTTCTTACAGTTTATACACAAATATCCAAAATGCACAAATATTAGTAGGTCAAGTTCTATTGCTGATTCTGTGCATCTTATATATACATTATAAAGAAAGTTCTTGCAACAACTCCGTCAACATTGCAGCAGCTGACTCACCAAATCTACGTTTTTAGAAATAATCTGACTCCTCATACTTCAGAAGTAATTTGTGAAAGCACTTCTTCACAGAAAGGCTGATAGATTCATGGAAGAAACTTCCATTAGAGGTAGAGGGGCTTCAAGAATGACAGGGGTAAATGTGCCTATTCTGAGAACGAATAAAGCTGATTCTTTATAGTATATATGGGCAGACTTGAAGTTTCTATAGTTCTTATCCACCGTAAAATTCTGTTTCTTTTGTTTATGTTTATTTCAAGCAACAGTGAAAAATAGTCTGTTAGTAAACAGTTATTGGTGTCATTAAATGTAAGAACCATGAAAAACAACCAATAGCAATGGTGTCAAAATGCCCCACCCTAACAAGAAGTGAAGACTTAGGGGAACATTTAATAACTAAGTATACCTCAGGGTCTCATTGATCATAAATAATGGATACAAAAAACACTTGAACTATACTGATAAAGCTGCAAATGATTATACGTGGCTCCTTTTTATAACAAGAAGATGAATAATGACCTTTTAGTGTTGGGTACTTTGGTGAAGAAAACCACTTGATAACAGGAAAAAATAATTTAACACTGGCTGATGCTCATTATCTTTTGTCTGTTTGACAAAGTACAGAATGAGTGCCAAACATTTCTAATGGTTTTCTCTCATGCATTTTGTAATTGTGCATAGTGCTTAATTATGCACAACCTTTGTAGATTGATAATATATTTAATTTAAAACAAAATATTTAAACTTTTGGAATGTAATTATCTTTTGCTTTCTTGTATGTGTCATGTAAAACAAGAAATTCATCTCCTAAAAGCCATTGTTGTGTATTAGAAATTGGATTTATCAATATTTGTCGTCAGACAAATGTGAATCAATCAAAGACTTCTGTGCATTTCCTGTAACCACTCACCACTACAATTTTTCTTTTATGAGATAATGACTATTATGCTTTTGTATTTCATGATAGTGGGCACATAAAATGTTTCTTGAACTCTATAAACCAAATTAATCTAGCAGTAAACTATATCAAAATGTAATTATACACCACTAACAACCATTACACGTTCCCTCTTTGCTTTTCATGCTTTTCTAGATGCGAGAAGCTGATACTTGAGCCAACCTGGAAGCAAATGACCATGTGTGATAGTGAGATTAATCTGTTTAATGTGGAAGAAAAGAGAAAGATTTATGCAGCATAAATTATGGATTAGGTTTCAATACACTAAGATGTTTTAGTGTTAATTTGTCTAATAAAAAAAACATAAATACAGTTCTTTTTACCTTAATCAAGTGAAGAAAGTCTTATGACAACTATTTTCACCTAGTTATCTCTACCATAGCTTTTTTCCATTCCTCCCATTCTTAATTCTTATTATCAAGATGCTCAACTCATTAAGTTAAGTGTCAAAAGATTCATGATTACAACAGGTACATACAGATTACAGAATAACATATAGGGCCAGTTTACAAGTGGAGTGCTAAATATAGTCTTCATGAAAGCAATATTTGCACTCCACTGTTGTAAGAATATATGTAACCAACCTGCCTCCATTTTGTATTTATTCAGCCATTCTGAACTAACACTGAACTGTTGTTTTTGTCAAACTTAGTCTGCTGACATCTGTTCTTAGAGAATAACATTTTAATCTGTTTGCGAAGCCTAATCGTGCCTTTACTAGCATAAACATAGTCTCATTTTATACATTCTTATCTTTTTAACAAAGTCAGCGTTTCACAGTTTTTGGCTCTTTACATAAACAATCTTATGTCTAAAGTCCTGTAACTATCCACTGATTATGTTGCAACAAGGGGGCATGAATGAAGCCCCTCTGTGTCAATTTACAATGTATGTGCTGTATACTATATAACTGCAGCACTATTTATAATAAACAGAGCAGACTAAGGGGCATATTTATCAAGCTTCCGATCTCCTATTGTCCAATTTTGGTGAGCCTGTGCGAATTGTAGCCTAAGATTCCAGTTCTTAGCTGTCAGGAGTGGCACCTGGTGTGGTCTTCTGCTGCTGTAGCCCATCTGCTTCAAGTTACGACGTGTTGTGCGTTCAGAGATGGTATTCTGCATACCTTGTTTGTAACAAGTTGTTATTTGAGTTACTGTTGCCTTTCTATAATCTCGAACCAGCCTGTCCAGGCTTTGTCGTCCACACAACTGACGCTCACTGGATATTTTCTCTTTTTTGGACCATTCGCTGTAAACTCTAGAGATGATTGTGTCTGAAAATCCCAGTAGATGAGCAGTTTTTGAAATACTCAGACCAGCCCGTCTGGCACCAACAACCATGCCACGTTCAAAGTCACTGAAATCCCCTTTCTTCCCCATTCTGATGCTTGGTTTGAACTTCAGCAAGTCATCTTCACAACGTCTAGATGCCTGAATGCATTGAGCTGCTGCCATGTGATTGGCTAATTAGCAATTTGTGTTACCAAGCAATAAAACAGGTGTACCTAATAAAGTGGCCGGTGAGTGTACATGTATACACTGTGAACTTGTGCATATGCTCAGTAGGAGCTGGTGCCTCAAAAAGTGTCATATAAAAAGACTGTGCACAATTTGATAATATAAGTCATTTGGAATTGCATGCTCTATATCTGAATCATGAAATTTTAAATTTTGACTTTACTGTCTCTTTAATGTCTGTTTGATGGCATTGCTGTGCACTATTTACCTACACAAAAGTTATGAGCCTCAATGTTATATCACAAAACATTTAATAACCATGGGGTTTGTTATGTTATAAAATGGCTACTATTGATTAGTTGAAGAGAGGCAAATTGTTTATATTTTTGCAGTCCAAATTATATTAATGTTGGAACTGTCTCACATGTTTATTTATAATATGTGTCATTTGTTCATATATGCAAAAGACATGAGGCGACGCTTTATGTCATTTGTTTAATGAGTCTGCACAGTGATTGTCACGCTGCAACAAATTTACAATATTCTCATTACTTGTAAGACTGACAAATAGCACCTTTACATGATATAAAGCGAAGATGTCCAACCATTTCATGGGAGGGCCACAATATCATTTTGAGTCAACTCTCAGTCGTGTCTGTAGTTCTATGCTTTTAAATAAACAATTTTCAAATGAGCACTTATAACAATCGATTTAAATGAATTTACCTACCTACAGTTCCATACAACAACAAAAATAAAATCCGAAAGTTAGAGACAGTAAAGTCATAATTAGAAATTCATGATTTAGACAGAACTTTTAATCAACTTTCCAATGTACTTCTATTATTTAATTTGCTTCATTCTCTTGTTATCCTTTGCTGAAAGGTTTATCTAGGAAAGTTCAGGAGCAGCAAAGAACATAGGTTCTAGCTGCTTATTGGTGGCTGCATATATATACAGATTGTCATTGGCTCACCCATGTGGTCAGTTGGAAACCAGTATTGCATTGCTGCTCCTTCAACAAAGCATACCAAGAGAATGAAGTAAATTTGATAATAGAAGTAAACTGGAAAGTTGTTTAAAATTGTATTCTCTATCTGCATCATGAAAGAAAAGTGTTGGGTTTCATGTCCCTTTAAAGTAAATTCTGTAATCATTAGATTAAAGTAGCATTCAACAACACTTGCTTTTGTGTAAAAAATTGTGCTCTGTTTCACGAGTATTAATTATATATACAGCCACCAATCAGCAGCTAGCTCCTAGTAGTGCATTGCTGCCTTTGAACCTACCTAGGTATGCTTTTCAATAAAGTATATCAAGGTAAGACTGAAAATTAGATAATATAAATACTTTGGAAAATTGTGTAAAATTGTATGCTTTATCTGAATCATGAAAGAAGCATTTTGACTTTACTGTCCTTTTCTATGCCTATCTTAAAGGGATATTCTAGCCAAAATTAAAATCCACGTGGTTGCACTTTTGATTAGAAGCATTTTTGTAATACACATGTCACATGTATTAACAAAAATACTTATAATAAAAGCTTTAGCTGTTTCAAATGTGCATTTAAGTATGCACTGTGCATCAGCATTTTAAACACAGCACTCAGAGAGCCTAAGGTGCTTTTACCATCTTTACCATGGCTTCATTTTTTAATTGCTGAAATGTTACAAGGTTCACTGGCGTTCTGAGCAGCTGCAGCAGTTCAAATGCTGGTGCACTGAGAATATCTAGCCATGCTTCACATGCACGTGCAGAGAGAAACGTTAACACTAAAACAGTGATAGCATTTACTAGAAGCATGTTTGCAAATACATGTATATTGCAAATATGTTTCTATTCAAGATAACATTCATCTATTTACATTTAAATTTTAAATGGAATGTCCCTTTAATATAAATGTATCCAATGTACTTTAAACATATGCTAGGAAAAGACGCATGACAAATTATAAAAGCTGCCAAATTTTCATTTTTAGAACATCATGTTCTGGGATAATGCAGACTTAGCAAATCCACAGAACATCAGAATCCTTTAGGTGACATAAAATATATTCCCTTACACACGTGCTGTTCATACGTAGGCTGCGTATAGGAAACGTGCGGTACATACTGGCACTACATCTAGAAGATTTGCTATATTTAGAAGTTATGCAATAGAGGTTCTGTGTTTGTGTTGCTCTTACTTCTGTGCCTCAGGTGGTCTCAATACTATTGCACCAAAAGACCCCCAGTTCATGATGCCACTAAGAAGGATCAAAGCTTCAGGAAAATGCCTATTAAACTTTGGCATCAATTACAGCTTCACTTACCTCAGACTTCCGTTACAGCCTGGTGTAGCTGATAAATTCTCCCATAATCCTTTTGGACTAGTTCAAAAACACCTAACATATAATGGAACTTGCCCCTTTTTAAATCAAAATAAAGGTTATTATTGCCAAATATAAAATGCATCAGTGTTTTAAGGTTTGAAATTGTGTTATTCTTTTTTATATCGCTGCTTTTTTTAAAGGGACTATAAACACAGTGTAAGATTTTTTTTTTATTTGTGCATATTAGGTGAATGTGAACTTTTTTTTTAATGGATCTAAACTTGTTATTGGAGTAGACACAGCTAGCTAGCCACAGTCATTTTGTAGCCAATTTCAGACAGAGTTAGGCATGGGACAGTGCACTTTGAATTCTTAGAACTGCGCCTTTAAAGGGACATGAGACCTAAAAAATTTCTTTCATGATTCAGAAAGAGAATACAATTTTACACAACATTCCAATTTGCTTCTAATATTTAATTTGCTTCATTCTTCAGATATACTTTGTTGAAGAAATAGCAATGCACATGTGAGCCAATCACACAAGGTATCTATGTGCAGCCACCAATCAGCAGCTACTGAGAGAATGAAGCAAATTAGATCATAGAAGTAAATTGGAAAGTTGATTCAAATTGCATGATCTTTCTAAACCATGAAAGAAACAATTTAGGTTGCATGTCCCTTTTACTGATTTCAAAGTAACAGAGGGTGACTTGTTTCTTCATGGTGCCCATAGGTATTTACTAAAAGAGAAATCTTTTAGTAAATGTACATATGGAGGTACAGTACATGGCAAACAGAACAATCTGTAATTGCTATGCTGTACTGTTGTTGTAAAAATATACAATTTATTACTAAAGATAAATTTGCATCATGAGATGAGGATTAAAGTTCAGTTCTTACAAGACCTAGTAGATATTGTCTTTTCCGAATTATGAATAAAAAAACCTAAGCAGGCACTTAAACAGCTATACCTCTCATCTTATACATCTTACATATATATATATATATATATATATATATATATATATATTAGACCATGACTATAAACACCGTGGACTAGATTACAAGTGGAGAGCTAAGATATTGCGCGCCTGCAAATGGGCACACAATTAATAACCAGCCATTACAAGTAACTGATTATTGCTACCGTAAGCTCACAGTTGCAATTAGCGCTCAGAAAATTAACAAGAGTTCAGATCTCTGGTTGATTTTCTAAAAGTTCCCCAAATGCCCTCAAAATAGAGGGCATTATTGGTTTTTATTAAAAAAATAAAGTAGCAGGAAACAGGAAGTTCAACTGGGCCTTAAGGCCTGATTGCTTACTAGCTGATGAGCAAATCTTCTGCTGTATTGATGGACTGTGATAAACAGCACATGCATAGAACAAAAATTCCTCTGTATAGAAACAAAATACAAACTGCAATACATTTCAACATCATATATTTTGTGTCCCTTTAAGTATAGTGACCCTGCAACAAGCTACTTGACTTAAAGGGAGTTTCTAGTTAAAAATAAAATGTTTATGATTTAGCTAGGGCATGCAATTTTAAACAACTTTCCAATTTACTGACTTACTTTATCAAATTTGCTTTGTTCTCTTTGTATTCTTTGTTGACAGCTAAACCTAGGTAGGATCATATGCTAATTTATAAGCCCTTGAAGGTCACCTCTTAACTTATCAGTGCATTTTGACAATTTTCACAGTTAGACAGTGCTAGATATGTCTGTCATATAGGTAACATTGTGCTCACTCCCGTGGAGTTATTTATGAGTCAGCACTGATTGGCTAAAATGTAAGTCTGTCAAAAGAATTGCGATAAGGGGGCATTCTGCAGATACAAGGTAACCACATAGATAAAAAGTGTATTAATATAATAGTGTTGGTTATGCAAATCTGGGGAATGGGTATTAAAGGGATTACCTATCTTTTTAAACACTAAACATATTCAAGTAGACTGTCCCTTTAATCAGAGCACAAAAGGACAGTGATTAATGATTTTCAATTATTGCTTCTATATACAAATCTTTTGCAAAGACATTGAGTCATATTCTATGCATATATAACGAAACTATAAGGTGATGAACAGTGACAAAGCCATACTGTTTTCATTTTTCACTGGGAGAGAGCTTTTAATTATATTATTGACAGAGAAAAACTGAAAAATACTAATGTAATCAACATTTATATTCATGGTAAAGTCAAGTGAATGCAGATGCACATTCTACCACCTAGCTTGCTCTAAAAAGTTAAAAAAGCTTTTAAAAAAAACTGTGAAGATTAGGGGGATTCCTAAAAGATATGAGTCAGAGTAACTGCAATTAAAATAGCCCACTACTGACCACAGGTCAAACCTAGGAAGGAACTTCACAGCTTTAATAGCGCTCCTCCTTTTCCCAGTGGAGATTTCTGGAAGGAGTGAATTGCCTCAATCTGGAAATACAAAGCATGGGAACCCTTAGCAAACACAAACAATGCTGACATTTAGTAAAGGGAAACTTAACAAACTCTCTGTGTGCTGGAGCATGTTACACCTAATGTGTTCCTTACTGTTTAGTTATCAAGATAATATTTGTCCTGAAAACTAGAGTTTTATATGTAGTGAGTCTTCAAGGCAACGTTATTATCGGTCTCCCCTTATTATCAGCCACTCCTCATTATCAGGTTTGATATTATCAGCATATCCTCATTATCAGCCTCCCCTTATTATCAGCCTCTCCTCATTATCATCCCCCCTTATTATCAGTCTCACTTTATCAGCCTCTCCTCATCATCCTCCCCTTATTATCAGCCTCACTTTATCAGCCTCTCCTCATTATCAGCCGCCCCTTATTATCAGCCTCTCCTCATTATCAGCCTCCCCTTATTATCAGCCTCTCCTCATTATCAGCCGCCCCTTATTATCAGCCTCTCCTCATTATCAGCCTCCCCTTATTATCAGCCTCTCCTCATTATCAGCCTTCCCTTATTATCAGCATCTCCTCATTATCAGCCTCCCCTTATTATCAGCCTCTCCTCATTATTAGCCTCCCCTTATTATCAGCCTTTCCTCATTATCAGCATCTCCTCATTATTAGCCTTCCCTTTTTATCAGCTTCCCCTTATCAGCCTCTCCTCATTATTAGCCTCCCATTATTATCAGCCTCTCCTAATTATCAGGTTTGATTTTATCAGCCTCTCCTCATTATCAGCCTCCCCTTATTATCAGCATCCCTTTATCAGCTTCTCCTCCGTATCAGCCTCCCCTTATTATCAGCCTCTCCTCATTATCAGCCTCTCCTCATTATCAGCCTCCCCTTATTATCAGCCTTCCCTTTATTATCAGCTTCTCCTTATTATTAGCCTCACCTTATTATCAGCCTCTCCTCATTATTCACCTCCCATTATTATCAGTCTCCCCTTATAATCAGCCTCCCCTTATTATCAGTCTCTCCTTATTATTAGCCTCCCCTTATCAGCCTCTCCTCATTATCAGCCTCCCATTATTATCAGTCTCCTCTTATTATAAGCCTCTCCGAGTCCTCATTATCAGCCTCCCCTTATTATCAGTCTCTCCTTATTATCAGCCTCTCCTCATTATCAGCCTCCCATTATTATCAGTCTCCTCTTATTATCAGCCTCTCCTCATTATCAGCCTCCCCTTATTATCAGTCTCCTCTTATTATCAGCCTCTCCTCATTATCAGCCTCCCCTTATAATCAGCATTCCCTTTATTATCAGCTTCTCCTTATTATTAGCCTCACCTTATTATCAGCCTCTCCTCATTATTAACCTCCCATTATTATCAGTCTCCCCTTATTATCAGCCTCCCCTTATTATCAGTCTCTCCTTATTATCAGCCTCCCCTTATCAGCCTCTCCTCATTATCAGCCTCCCATTATTATCAGTCTCCTCTTATTATCAGCCTCTCCTCATTATCAGCCTCCCATTATTATCAGTCTCCTCTTATTATAAGCCTCTCCTCATTATCAGCCTCCCCTTATTATCAGCCTCCCCAGTCTTTTGACCCTTGAAGATCTCTAAAACTTTCTGGTCTGGTGAGATTCTGTAAGACACTTCTCTAGTATTAGGAGGCCTCTCAAAGATTTCTTTTAAACTGTGCATCTCATTAATGAGAGTTAATTAATAAGGGTTTATGCTGAGGAGAGAAACTTTCAATATAATGTTTAGTAAAATAAAATGATGATTTCTCTCCCCTATACTGGTGCTGTTCTATCTCTTCTGGTCCCCGATATTAAAAGCATCATTAGACCCACAATAAATGGCCTGATGGGGTAGTTTGCATTGGGGGTTTGTGGGGGTATAGGGGTTAACAGGTTAAGGGGTATTTTCAGTAGAGGGGTCAAGTAGTCTAGGGGTTATTGTGCTGGGCTATTGGCATTATAGGGGTTAAGTAGCGTAGGGGTGTTTGCCGTGGGCTATTGACGGTTTAGGTTTTAATAGGTTAGGAAGTTTATTGCTGTTGGCTATTGGTGGTATAAGGGTTAAGTAATGTAGGGGTGTTTGTGTTGGGCTATTGGCAGTTTAGGGGTTAAGCAGTGTACTGGCGTTTTTGGTGGGCTATTGGCAGTTTAGGGGTTATAGATAAGGAAGTTTATTGCGGTGGGCTATTGGCGGTTTAGGGGTTAAGTAGTGTAGAGTTAGTTTCAGTGGTGGATTATGGCGGTTTAGGGGTACATAGCTATATCTATTAGGGTCAGTGCTATACATTTAAAAGGGATCCTTTACTTTGCATTGCAAATGTCAGTGTCGATGCTAATTGAAATATTTCACAGGTATCAGCACACGTTAAGATGTATAGTAAAAGTTAAACGCCCCTCTGTGATGCTGCCTTTAAACAGTAATGTCGTCCCTTTTGTATATTTTGCCGACATTCTCTACATTGTGTCGGATCCCTTTTAAATATATCGCCACCTCGCAGCACTTTCTATCGTCATAGCATTAAACAGTCACAAGTGATATACATGTGACAAGGTCACCATAGTGGTCTATACTGTAATGTCACCATTATGTTTTATTCCTGTGTAAACCATATTACAGTCAGTTCCATCTGTTATACTTAAAGGGACAGTTTACAATATAATGTTGTTGTTTTAAAAGATAGATAATCCCTTTATTACCCATTACTCAGTTTTGCATAACCAACACAGTTATATTAATATACTTTTTACCTCTGTGATTACCTTGTATCTAAGCCTCTTCTGACAGCCCCCTGATCACATGACTTTGTATGTTTTATCTATTAACCTGCATTTTAGTATTGTGTTGTGCTAACTCTTAAATAACTCCTCAGGCATGAACACAATGTTATCTATATGGCCCACATGAACTAGCAGTCTCCTGTTGGGAAAAGCAAATAAAAAAGCATGTGATTAAGAGGCTGTCAATAGAGCCTTTGAAACAGGCAGAAATTAAGAGGTTTAAATGTTATAAAGTATATTATTCTAACAATGTTGGTTGTGCAAAGCTGGTGAATGGGTAGTAGAGGCGCTATCTATCTTTTTATACAATAACAATTTTAATGTAGACTGTCCCTTTTACCTGAAAATCTGTGTTGCACTGTACCTACCAATAGCATTTATGTAAACCCAGTTGTTAGAATGAAATTGCATAAATGCAGTTGGTAGAACATGATACAGATGTTACTAAACACACTCAGCACAGTGCAAAGGAAGCGGCTATTTAGTTTTAATGTTAGAAATGGTGCCTTTGTTACAAAACACATTTTACAGTGTGAGAAATGTTTCAAAACACACTATACGGTGTGACCAGAAAAAAGCCACAGCCATGTTTTTATATTAATATTCTGTACTCTCTTGATTCTTATCCATCAACAGACCAAAATACAAAACAAGTTTTTTACAATATACTTTACACCTCATACAAATGTGTACTATATACCCATAATGCCCCAGCTCAAATGGATTAAACAATAATGTGTTTTTTTTCCTTTAAAAAACAAATACATTTGGTTTCAAAACCTTTAAATATATGTTATTGTCAGCCCATCACAACAAAAATATACTGCACTGAATCTAGATAATTGTATATTAAAGGAACAGTGTACTGTAATTTTTTTTATCAATTTTACCTGCTAAAGTGTGTTAAATTGTTTTCATTTATGTTTCCTTTTGAAATAGTTGCCTTTGCCTCTTGTATCCATGCATATAGTTTCAATTGAACTACTGGTTATAGAAAAGTATAGAAAGTTTAGAAGAAATCAAGCTTTCAGTGGGGGTGGGAGAGAGAGATAAAACAATGTTCCATTATTCTCTCTAAGTACTGGTCTTACATTGTATACGGTAAGAGAAAATATAAAGATGATTTGGAGCGAATATAAGCTCTCGCTGCAAGTTCAGCCAATTTGATAAGGATGTGGTTTGATAATTCACTTAGAAAATATACATAAATGGTTTCCTATAGATTTTAAAATCTGCAGCTGGTATCATAAATCACTGTAAACACATCAAGTGGAAACTGATTTTGCAATACACTGTCCCTTATAGTTTGCTTTAGTGTGTTTTGTCTATGCACATAAGCAATGTTCTTTGGATAAAATGTCTTGTCTTGTTTACTAAATCTTTCAGTACAAACAAACAACCAAGTAACCTATTAGCTTTACCTATTACACTGCTATCCTGTTTACCAGACTTCAAATGGTAAAGAAATCATTTTCTATCCTTTTTGTTTTTTTTTTCCATTACATCTGTAATTAAAGTTTTGAGATTCTATTAATTTATTAAAGGGACAGTATACACTCATTTTCATATAACTGCATGTAATAGACACTACTATAAAGAATAAGATACACAGATACTGATATGAAAATCCAGTATAAAATGGTTTAAAAACTTACTTAGAAGCTCTCAGTTTAGCTCTGTTTAAAAGGAATTTGGAAAGCCCACTGCCAGTGGGAAATAAGACACTCCCCCTTCTTTTGCATATGAAAAGACCCTTTACACAAACAGGAGCAAGCAGGAGTTGGTATCTGGCGGTATTCTCATAAATCTTTGAGGCTTGGTTAGGAGTCTGAAAATCAGAGCAATGTTATTTAAAAATAAGCAAAATTATACATTTAAAAAAAAAAACAACTTTATGGGCTATATAAATAGATCATCAACAAAACATTTATGCAAAGAAAAAAATAAGTGTATAATGTCCCTTTAATTCCTTCTGATTTTGTCAACATAAAGTACCATAAAAAAAACAATTTCTAATCAAGTTTAAAAGCCACTCCTGCAAACTGCAAAGAAATATTGTAGACAGACACTGAATAGTGTGCATGCATCATGCACTTACTCATCTGTCAATCAAACCCATAACCACCAATCAGATGCTCTATATTCTGTGAAATCAGCATCTAGGGCATGTAACAGATGCTAAAGCAACCTTTTTTTAACATAAAAAGTTCTACATAATAGAATGTTGGGGACTTTTATGCTCTGAACAAACCATTATGCATAACAAACAGAACTTACCAGTATCAAAAGTACAGTAGCCAATCATTTTCACCTTTCTATAATACCTAGGTATATGTACGCTATTTCAGGAAGAAAAAAATCTAAGCAATGAAAAAGGTAGCTGGAGGGACCTTTTGCAGCAAACTCTAAATTAATGGATTTAAGAATACTGAAAATATCAAGGGATACTGCATTTATGTGAGGGTTATTTATAAATAATATAACACTGGGGCCCTGTATAAATAAGCATAACTACATCGATAGCAGATAGCAGAATATTCATACCATTACCACAAACAGTATTATTTGCAATAGTTCAGAAATTAGCTATGTTAGTTAGCAATTGTGTTACACTTAAAGTTAGCAGGTTTATTTTTTGTGTTTTACAAAACATGTTGTATTCACTTTTGTTATAATCTCCAGTATCTTCAAATAATATTATTAATCTTTCCAGGAATGAACTTGAAATGTTTGAGCACAAATATGTTCTTCAAAATATGTCTTATGACCTAAAATATATAACAGAAAACAGCATTGTGACTTGGCAACATTCACCCATGTCTATTCAAATGAGCATGCCACTCAGTGTGTGTTTATACTGCTACCTTCACTTATCTGATTGGAAATGCCTTTGGCAGGGCATCAAAGCCTATGGCGAATAGATAAATGACAAGGTAATAAAAAACAATATGTGTTTTATTGTAGTTCTTTTTTAATACAAACATATGTATGTCATAAATACAGACTGTTAAGCCTTCAACTCCATGTGACAGAGATTATAAAGGAAATAATTACCTTTAACATATATCATTTCATGGGTACTGTATTTTAAAACTTCACTATTAATGCTGACTAGAACAATGTGTTTTAATTATATTAACAGTCCATTAACAGTATATTCATTTCTTGGATTTGTAATAAAGAATAAAAATAACAGTACAAATTAGCAAAATAATTCAATACAAAAATGACACACTGGGGCTGAATTATCAAATGGCGGGCTGACATGATTCGCTGTAGTGAATCATGTCTGCCCGACATCGCTAAATGCCAAAACAGCATACGCTGTCGGCATTAAACATTGCACAAGCATTTCTGGTGAAATGCTTGTACAATGCCACCCCTGCACATTTGCGTTAGCTAGTAGGGGGCAATGGATAGCTTAGTTTTTTTATAGACTTAGGTTTTTTATTTTGGGGGGTTGGTTGGGTGGGTGGGGGGTTTTACTTTTAGGGAGGATTTTTTTTAATTTTTCATGGTAAAAGAGCTGATTGCAAAAAAAAATTGTAATGTCATTTTTTTTTACATTTTCGTAGTGTTAGGATTTTTTTAATTTGTAATTTAGGTTTTTTTATTTTTCGTTAATTTTATTGTTTTAAAATAGTAATGTTAGGTTAATTTATAGTTTAAACTTAGGTTTTTTTAATTTCACAGGTAACTTTTTATTTATTTAAAGATAGTTATATTGTAAATTTAATTTAAATTTAGGGGGTGTTAGGTTTAGGGGTTAATAGTTTAATTTAGTGTGTTGCGATGTGGGAGCAGCGGTTTAGAGGTTAATAGGTTTATTTTTATGATTAGTGATGTGGGGGCGGCGGTTTAGGGGTTAATAGGTTTATTATAGTAGTAGCGATGTTTGGACCAGCGGTTTAGGGGTTAATAGGTTTATTTTATTAGTAGCGATGTGGGAGGCTGGCGGTTTAGGGGTTAATAGGTTTATTTTATTAGTAGAGATGTGGGGTGCCAGCGGTTTAGAGGTTAATCGTTTTTTTTATAGTAGTAGCGATGTGGGGGCAGAGGTTTAGGGGTTGATAGCTTTATATAGTGTTGGCTATATGGGTGGACGGCAGATTAGGGGTTAATAAGTTTAATATAGTATTTGCGATGAGGGAGGGTGGCTGTAGGGGTTAATAGGTAGTTTATGGGTGTTAGTGTACTTTGTAACATTTTAGGCATAGTACTGCAGTGTTGGAATTCTGTATTTGAATATTAGAATGAAATGATGCAGCCCAGCAAAGCTAAACTGATTAGGGTTAGGACCAGTCTATTTTGGGACACCTTGTAAGTGGTGACTGGCTTAGCAGAATATGGCCATATTGTGTGACTAAGATCCCAACTTTATTTAAAAAATGTAAATGCATACAGGCAACATTTTTTGCAGCATAAATATATGTTAAATAATATTGCGTGACAATGATCCCAATTTTATTGTAACAATTTTAAGAATATATAGCAAGCAAAAATATTTTTTGCAGCATATATAAATATGTTATAAATATGTGGACTTAAGTGTTTGGATGTGTGTCAATACTTGTTGTTGTTTTGTAATTATTTTGGTCACTTTGGCAGCACTCCCACAATATGTGTGCTAATATATAAAATGTTTTTTGTGTGCTTAACCAAACCCCTTTGTTGTTGTATCCCATAAGAGTATGGCATACCAAAGTCTGGCTACAAACAGAGTCTACTAAGGCTAGAACTTCCTGACCATTTATTTGTACAAGTGTGACAAACTTAGTCAACCACATTCAATATATTGTCATTCACGCCTTAAATGACCTAGCTCCCCACAGGAAAAACATTTATAGTTCCTAACAGTAACAACCTTGTTTGTATAAATGTTGGTGTAATTGTAGCGGGAGGCTCTAGGCTCATGTCGTTTCTCAGGCTTTCTAGGCTGTTTGGTGGACCCCTCTCATGGAGGCACAAAACCAAAGCTCCGATTAGGTACTGTCCCTTGTTGTAGAAGGGCCCACCTGAAGACTGTGATCAGGCTGGGACCTGGTATTAGACAGTCCCTGCTACTAACCTCTTTTCTCAACATTGCTAGAACAAGATTCTTTTGCAGAAAAATCATTTTCAATTAACTTTACCATCTCAGAAATAGTGGAAACTTGGTGACAACATACCCCATCTAGAGGGCAGGACATCAATGAACTGCTCAGCCGGAATCAGCTCTGCAATTTCTGTTGCTGACCTTGTATCTTGTTTCAGCTACCTTCAACATCCGAACTTGGGCTACAGCTCGGGGGCGAGAAATTTCTCTAGGCGGGGCCTTTGTCTATAGGTACTATCAGAGATTCCCAGATGGTCCAGTATGGCTGCACGCACCAAATCATACTTCACTGCATCTTCATCTCCCAGATAATTTTTAACCCTTTCAGAGTCATTCAGGCAAAATGGTTTGTAAACTCCATTACAGTTGCCTAGAAATAAAATGTTTTAGATATATAATCAGTATTTACATATTGATTTTAAAGACTTAGGCCTAGATTACAAATGGATCTGTATTTTGCACAAAATTTCTAAAGTAAATTGCACTAAATTGAAATTGCTACTGCAAGTTTACCACGAGCATCTGTGCACTCAAATTGCAAGTTGAAAGTTTTCAAAGCATCGACAGACCGACAAGAAACTGCCTTTCGGTCTATCAATATATTAGAATAAAAGGGATGGACCCACAAAGTGCAGGCAATTGGCGATGTGTCTCCTATAGCAGGGTTCTTCAAACTACAGGTCGGGACCCATTACTGGGTCGCAACACCATACTTACTGGGTCGTGGCTTGTGTGTGTGTTGTATGAGAGCCTATGTGGTGTGTGTGTGTGTTTTATGAGAGCCTATGTGGTGTGTGTGTGTTGTATGAGAGCGTGTGGTGTGTGTGTGTTGTATGAGAGTTTGTGTGGTGTGTGTGTGTTTTGTATAAGAGTGTGTGTGGTGTGTTTGTGTGTTTTGTCTGAGAGTTTGTGGGTTGTGTGTTGTATGAGAGTGTGTGTTTTGTTAGTGTGTATTGTATGAGAATGTGTGTGTGTGTTGCATGAGTGTGTGTGTGTTGTGTGTGTTGTATGAGAGTGTGTTGTGTGTGTGTGTTGTATGAGAGAGTGTGTGGTGTGTGTTGCATGAGTGTGTGTGTTGTATGAGAGTGTGTGTTGTGTGTGTTTTGTATAAGAGTGTGTGGTGTATTTGTTGTATGAGAGTTTGAGTGGTTTGTGTTGTATGAGAGTGTGTGTGTGTTATATCGAAGTGTGTGTGGTGTATGAGAGTGAGGGTGTGTTATTACATTTTACAACTTTTTAAAGTTTGACTACAATCAGAAATAAAGTACACACATATTTTAGTCACTTTGCCAATAATTGCTGCTATGAAGTTGTATATTACTTACTAATATTTTCAAACCAAGCATAAAAATAGGGCCGCAAAGGTTTGTGGTATCATGGCACTGGGTCTTGGGAAAAAAAGTTTGAAGAACCCTATCCTATAGGATATAATGGGGAGCGCTACGTCAGCAAAACATCGCCAACCTCGTATTTGAAGTGTTTCTACACAGCGCAGACAGTGCACTCACTAAAATTAAACACGGTTTCTGTGTAGGAACACTTCAAATAATGCCTGTGTGACCTTACTGTAACTTCACCTACACTACCTGTCTCAAACTGTAAAGTCTCGCCCCTGAAATGGTAGCAAGACAAACATGGCTGACATTCTACTCGTAACCTGTACTTCAGAGATTGGATTATATTGCACTGCTTCAGAGATACTGTACTTCAGAGATTGGATTATATTGCACTGCTGGAGATGTATCCTAATCAAAGTACAGGTTACTCCCCCTGTAACACAGGGCTAACTTCCACAGAACGCCTACACCTACGTCATACTTTAACTATACTCCCCCTGGAATGCCTAGCTAACTCGCTAATACAGCCTACACCTACGTCATGTCTTCCCTATACTCCCCTGGAATACTCCTGGCTAACTCCCACAGAATGCCTACACCTATGTAATGTCTGCAATCTACCTGACTAATAAAGTATAAAAAAACTTCCTACTATAACTATAGGAGCTATGTCGCTACATTTATTTACAATGTTAAAATTATATGCATCGTCATTGCATATTTTAGGTAATGTATATAATTTAAAATGTAGCTACTTTTGATTGTTAAAGGGACAGTCTAGTCTAAAAAGACCTTTCAAGATTCAGATAGGGCATGTAATTTTAAACATCTTTCCAATTTATATTTATCACCAATTTTGCTTTGTTCTCTTGGTATTCATAGTTGAAAGCTAAACCTAGGAGGTTCATATGCAAATTTCTTAGATATAGATAACATTGTGCTCACTCACGTGGAGTTACCTAGGAGTCAGCACTGATTGGCTAAAATGCAAGTCTGTCAAAAGAAATGAAATAAGGGGGCAGGTTGAAGAGGCTTAGATACAAGGTAATCACAGAGGTAAAACATATATAAATATAACTGTGTTAGTTATGCAAAACTAGGGAATGGGTAATAAAGGGATTATCTATATTTCAAAACAATAAAAATTCTGGTGTAGACTGACCCTTTAGTTTTATTATTTAAAACATAAATATGTCATTTAAATTATATATTTATGCTTAAAATAATAGAAACAACAATAAAAAATAACTACTAAATGGGGGGTTACTTTTATTAAAGAACAGTGTTAAAGTTTTGTGTAGAAAAAGAGCTGAATCACTTTAGGTCATTGCCCTACAAAAGGCTCTTCTAAGGGCTATTGTAATAGTAATGTTTAGTGCTAGTATAGGGTTTTTTATTTTGGGTGAGTTTTTTTTTTAAAGGGGACCTTGGTTTTAGTGTAGGCATAACTGTGAGGTTTTTTTTTATTTTTGGTAGTGTTATTTTTTTTCTGTAATGCTATTTCTTTTATTTTGTGCAAATGTAGTTTTGTTATTTAGCTTAGAGGTGGGGGGTTAGGTGTTAGGTAGAAGTAATGTTGGATTAGTTTGCGTTTTTTTTTTTTTTGGTTTAGGGATTAATAGGTTCGGGGGATTATTGAGTTGAAGGTTGTGGTGGTGTAGGGGTTAATAGGTTAGGGTGCTTATTGTGTTAGGGGTTTGTGACAGTGTAGCATTTAATAGGTTAGAGGGTTGTGACAGTGTAGGTGTTAAGAAAAGTAGGGGTATAATGCATTGGGCTATTGATGATTTAAGGGTTAATAGGATAGAAGGTTTATTGTTGTGGGCTATTGGTTGTTTAGGGGGTAAGTAGTGTAGCGGGTTCTGTTGGTTTAAGGGTACATAGGTATAGTTGTTAGGCTCAGTGTAATATATTCCCACGGGATTCTTTACTATACATCGTCTATGTTGGCGCCGATGCTGGGTGGATTTTATCGCCAGCATCGCCACCCATTGTGATGTATAGTAAAATTACTCTAAGCGATGCCACCTGTTAATAAAGATGTCGGCATCTTGGAATATTTTGCCTTCTCACTCGACATCACAGTTGAATCTATCGCAGCATCGCAGAATTTTCGATCATCGAGGCCTTAGGGGCTAAACTCAAAAATTCAAAGTCTGCCTTTTATAAATTTCACTAGGGATCTCGCAGTGCTGGAGGATCATGTTAGAATATCTCACCTGAGCGGAAAGGTTTTGAATCTCAGGCCCTTAAACACAAGTATTGCTTGAGTGTTAGTTACCAGAATTGAAAATATACAGCGCTCCCCATTGTGAAGTTGCTAGAAACCTATCAGTTTTACTTATACAAATGCAAATTACTAATACAGTGGCCATTCAGCATGTCAAACCCTTATAATACAGGTGTATGCATCAAGGTTTAATTTATATGAATTATACTGTAAAATTGTTAATTATAAATCTTTTGTAACTTAGAAATGTTTTTTGTCTCTAAACAAGATATTAATATCTTTAATTACAAAAAAATTGGTTGCTGTTTTTCCCTGTATAATATAGGGTGCTTTTAAACGTTTATTACACCATAAAAACGTGTTTTGTAAAAGGCACCATTTCTGTCAATGAAACTAATGAGCAAGTTCTTTCTCACATAACTGTAAGTTCTCACTATTCAGGTTGGAATATTTTTTTCACGTCCAACTTGTAATAGGGTTTCTAGTGGTAAAAATATTGTGACTTCAGTAACACAGTTGTTCTTCTCTTTGTAATGATTGAGCTCCACTTGTATTCTAGGCCTTAACCCCTTAACGACACACGTTGTACAGGGTACGTCATACACAAACTGGTCGTTAAAGAACAACGACGTACCCTGTACGTCGTTAGGGGTTTAAAGCGGCTAGAAGCGATCCTGATCGCTTCCAGATGCTTTCAAGATATTGCCATGATGCCTGGATATTGAGGCATCACTGCAATACCTTTTTTGGCACACCGATGCAGAGAGAGCCACTCTGTGGTCATCTCTGCATCGGCCAGTGATGGTGCCGATCGTTGGTGGGTGGGTAAGAGCAGCTGCAGGGAGGCGGGTGCGCGGCCCATCGCTGGACTAGTTCCGGCCACTGTTCTGGGAAGGTGGGCGGGAGCTCGCGAGGGGGGCGGGAGCTCGCGAGGGGGAGCAGGAGCGCATGCGACCGACCGATCGATCAATCTATGTGAGAGGGAGGAGGGAGAATGTAGAGGGGAAATATTGTTTGGAATGGGATCTGGGAGGGGGGTAGGATATTGAGGGGGGGCAGCTACACTATGGAAAAATGGGGTAAAAAAATTAAAAAAAGCAAATTTGTTAAGAAATTGGGTACTGGCAGTTCCTAAAATGGCCACAAATTTGAAGAGGGGGGAGGTTAAGAGAGCTGCTTGGGGGGATCGTAGAGGTTGGGGGGAACCTACACTGCAGAAACTTTTTATTTTAAAAAAATGCTTTAAAAAAAAATCTTTTATTTTAGTACTGGCAGACTTTCAGCCAGTAATTAAGATGGCGGTGGGAATAGAGCTGTTTGTGAGGCATCAGGGGGGGATCAGGGGGTGGGATGTGTCAGGTGGGAGACTGATCTCTACACTAAAGCTAAAATTAACCCTACAAGCTACCTAATTAACCCCTTCACTGGGCATAATACAAGTGTGGTGCACAGCAACATTTAGCTGCCTTCTAATTATCAAAAAGCCACGCCAAAGCCATATATGTCTGCTATTTCTGAACAAAGGGGATCCCAGATAAGCATTTACAACCATTTGTGCCATAATTGCACAAGCTAATTGAAAATAATTTTAGTGAGAAACCTAAAGCTAGTGAAAAAGTTAACAATTTTTTTTATTTGATCGCATTTGGCGGTGAAATGGTGGCATGAAATATATCAGAATGGGCCTAGATCCATACTTTGGGTTGTCTACTACACTACACTAAAGTTAAAATTAACCCTACAAGCTCCCTACACGCTACCTAATTAACCCCTTCACTGCTGGGCATAATACAAGAGTGGTGCGCAGCAGCATTCAGCTGCCTTCTAATTACCAAAAAGCAACGCAAAAGCAATATATATGCTATTTCTGAAGAAAGGGGATCCCAGAGAAGCATTTACAACCATTTGTGCCATGATTGCACAAGCTGTTTGTAAATCATTTCAGTGAGAAATCTAAAGTTTGTGAAAAAGTTAGCGATTTTTTTTTTATTTGATCGCATTTGGCGATGAAATGGTGGCATGAAATATACCAAAATGGGCCTAGATAAAAAAATTATAGTAAATTATAAGTTATGATGAAAATAATGGTATCTTTAACAAGTCCATTTAATGGCGAGAAAAACGGTGTATAATATGTGGTGGTACAATAAATGAGTAAGAGGAAAATGCAGCTAAACACAAACACAGCAGAAATTTAAAAATAGCCCTGGTCCTTATGGGTAAGAAATTGAAAAATGGCCTTGTCCTTAAGGGGTTAATAGGTAACATACATAATTTCTCTATAGATGTATTACACAACAAAAATATAAAGTAGGTAAGCATCACAAGCATCAGTGAAAACGGATATGTAGCAGTCTTGCAGCATTTTCACATATTTATTTATGCTATACTGTAAAGTCCTAAAATATTTACAAGAATCTTTATTGATTTGTCCTGTCTGTGTTTGAAGTCTGGAAATTGTCAGAACATTAAACTTGGCTATACTTGGAAACACATCAATATTATAATGTGCTGTGAAATAATTGACATCTATGTGAATAAGAAAATAATGTTTTTATTTATTGATGTCCTTTGAGAATCTTTAAACACACATTGGCTATATTTCTTTGTAAATCTCATTCATGTGTTCTCCGAGTGTCTTTGCATGACTTTTGGATTTACTCAAAGCATCCAGTTTATGCAGATTTATTTATAAGCCCAGGAATCATATAAAATCCACAACCTGAGAACAGGCACATATATTAGTGGCTAGGAAATAGTTAAAGGGACAGTCAAGTCAAAATTAAACTCTCATGATTAAGATAGGGCATGCAGTTTTAAACAACTTTGCATTTTACGTCTATTATCAAGTTTGCTTTATTCTCTTGGTATTCTTTGTTGAAAGCAAAACTTAGGTAGGCTCAAACTGATTTCTAAACCGTTTAAAACCGCCTCTTATTACTTATTATTTTTACAGTATTTAACAGTTAGACAGTGCTAGTTCATGTTTGTTGTATAGAAAATTTTGTGCTCACTCCAGTGGAGTAATTTATGAGTCAGCACTGATTGGTTAAAATGCATGTCTGTCAAAAGGACTGAGATAAGGGGCAGTTTACAGAGGCTTAGATACAAAGTAATAACAGAGGTAAAAAGTATATTTATATAACTGTGTTGGTTATGCAAAACTGGGTAATGGGGTAATAAAGAGATTATCTTTCTTTTTAAACAATAAAAATTATGGAGTAGACTGTCCCTTTAAAAAATTATTAATTATATCTTTATGTTGCTTACCTTTATGCCAGGAGGTCATCATTGAGGATATATCAAGTAGCAAGGATAAAGTTAAAAGGGACATAAAACCCACATTTTTTCTTTCATGATTTTAGGGGCAGCAGATTAGGGGTTAATAACATTATGTAGGTTGAGGCTATGTTAGGGGCAGCAAATTAGGGTTGTTTAGATGTGGTTTTTATGTTAGGGTGTTTAAACGTAACTTTTTCTTTCCCCATAGACATCAATGGGGCTGCGTTACGGAGCTTTTGTTTCTGCGATCGCAGGTGTTAGGCTTTTTTTTTGCCGACTCTCCCCATTTATGTCTATGGGGAAATTGTGCACGAGCATGTCAAAACACTGCTTGTATTTGGTTGAGGTAAGGAGCTCAATGCAACTATATCACCCGTACAAGCCGGGTTTTACAAAACCTATAATAGCAGCGCTATAGGGAGGTAAAATAACGACGCTTTTGTGGCTGTCCTTAATTTCCCTATAGCGCTCAAAACTCGTAATCTAGCTGTATGTTATCTATATGGCGCACATGAACTAACGCTGTCTAGCTGTAAAAAACTGTTAAAATGCACTGAAATAAGAGGCAGCCTTCAATGGCTTATACATTAGCATATGAGCCTGCTTAGATTTTGTTTTCAACAAAAAATACCAACAAAGCAAATTTGACGATAAAAGTAAATTGCAAAGTTGTTTAAAATGGCATGCCCCTACCTGAATCATGAAAGTGTAATTTTTACTAGACTATCCCCTTAAAGCTTGCATTAGAAATAATACTTTATTAAACACATTTTAGAATGTTGTACAAACATTCAAAATGCAAAATGAAAGAATAACTGTGCTAAAAATTGTTTAATTTTCCAATGTTGCAAAATATTCATCCATCCCTAGTCCCTTTAACCAGTGACAAGAATAGCCTTAAATCATAAGTAGATAACAACAACTTGGTGAAGTATCAGAATCAAATAAAGAAAAAGGACGAAGGTTTTGTTACATAGCATATTTACCTTTTTATAAACAGGACACATCTGTGTGAAATCATGAGATGTAGTCTACCTTCAGAGAAAGGTACTGAATAGACAGCAAAATGTAGTCAAGTAAGTACTTCGGTAAACCACATATTGGGCTAGATTTATCATTTAAACAAAGTCACTAATGGGTAGTCCGTTAAGTCTATTCTATTCTATTAACATCACAAGTGTTTGAACATAATTTAAAGGAAATAGAGATGTATGTGCTGTTGGGAAAATGAGAAACCACAATTGGGATTGAGGTGCCCAGCTCAAACTTGAATCTCTGAGTGTTAAGCATCTGCAAGGATGATTAGTCAGATCCTGTGAATATATTAATATTTATTTTTAGCCTGTAACAGACCACCCATTATTATCCTTTACTGTTTGGGTTGTAATTGGTGTGGTCCAGCTAGACACACTTGGGTCATCCATACCAGTCTAATTAAGAAATCCTACTCTGGAGAAAGAGATGGTACAGTTTTACTTTTCAATACCAATCAAAAAAAAAATCTGTGTTACTAATGAACTGGAACAAATCTTTCCTCATAACAGAACTTATTTTACATTAGCAGCCTTGTTTGAAGAAATCAGATCTCTAATGGTCAAAGAGAAGAGGCTGAAATGAGACATCTGGATCCTGGACTCAATAGGTTCCCACGTTTATAAAGGATGATAAATTGGAATAGGGTCTTAATTGACTGTTCAGATGTATGCAATAATTGATTTATTATAAAACTAAACGTTTGGCAGAGTTGAGAGATGTCATTGATCTGGTGCAAACAGAGCTCAATAACCAAAGGGGTAATAATGATTACCAAAGGTTTGATGTTATATTACAACTGTGAGTGGCTGATGTTCAAACTGAAATAGTTTCAATTAAATATGAAAAATATAATAGAGATAGGGCTGACTATGATATAAACATTGAATACATTTGGAACAGAAAGCTTAACCTTAACCTTCTCTAATAGTGAGACAGAGTCCCAGGAAGGTTTTACCTCAGGGACAAAGGATGGACCAATCTCAGAAGAAGAACATTTCCATACTAATAATGTTAAATCTAAGGCCATTGAGAAAAGTAAAAGTCATCCTATATAGTGGCTAGATCGAAGGATACACATTATCCTGGGAGAATTACAGATAATAATGTGATTTTTAAATACATTATAGGTTTTTAATTTAATACTAAAAATAATTAGATGGTAAAAAACTCTAAACCATTATAACTAAGTTAATAAACAATAAAAGGCTCTCCAATGTTTCCAAGAAAATTGTTAGGATTATATATATATATATATATATATATATATATATATATATATATATATATATATATTAGCAGAAGATGAATATTTACAGATTACATATGTGTATATATATATATATATATATATATATATATATATATATATATATATATATATATATATATATATATATAGCAAATTAGTCCAGTTTCTACAGGGTAACTCTAACTACTATAACCACAATTGTACAACACTACTAACTAAATATAAGAACTACAGATAATTTATCCCAGGAAAAAGAAGGTAGAGTACTTAGCCAAAATCTCTAATGTGTGAAATTGTCTCTCTGTCCAAGATCAACTATCTTTCAGCAGAAGGAGAAGAAAGAGAGAGGAAAATAATGTGTGCTGGAAATTGGTTGATCCCCAGAATACTTAATCCACTAGGGTGTATCCTATTATACACCAATCAAAGGCTATATGGAAGTGCCCTTTTTAGACAACGGTTAGGCCAATGTCTCTGCATATGTTTGTATAATAATTAAAAATGTAGTCAATGTATTACACAATATAGTTTTAGAATTAACTATATAAATATTCTAGGGATAAATTATCTGGTTTTATAAGACCACAACTAATACATCCAATCTCTCATTGGGCTCCATGTACTAAGCGGCGGGCAGACCGCTTCTCAACTCGCAAAGCTGTCCGCCTGCCTTCGCTACACACGGGCAGCGGATCTGTTGATCCGCTTGCCCGTATGTATCATTACACACTCATCGGAGTGTGTAATGCCCGCCCCTTCATTCCCGCGACCAATCACGCAACTGAAGGGGCTGTCAATCACCGAGAGCGAGATCTCAGTGATTTTCCCTCGCCACCTCAGAGGTGGCGTAGGGTGTAAGAAGCAGCTGTCTAATGACCGCTGCTTCTTACATTGCGGGAAGCAGGCTCGCATATGCGAACCTGGCCCGCAAAGGCTCCGGAGCAGCTTTCGCTGCTTCGTACATGGAGCCCATTGTCTAAAAACTTAACTAGAGCCTGTAAACAAATGGATTTAGATTCTCAGAACTGTGGAGCATTTGATCAGGATTTTTAACAATTTGAACAGGTTTTTTTCAGTCTCAGGGAAACTCATATGGGGAGGTGGAAATACCAGAAGGCAGAACACACAATACAGATATTTCCACAGAAAGGACAAACCAAACAGAAAATACAAAGCTATTGAGTAATCAATTTATCAGATTATGTTTTGTCTAATGTGTAAACAAAAACATCCACATATTATCCTGTTCAGAGCAGGGGAATATAATTTAAATTTTCCAGAAATGAGTAAACCATGATATAGTTAATTTTCATAGGTAAAATTGAAATGTGGAATTCAAAATGAGGCCATAGCTATCCGCCAGTTGTATATGAAGAGGAGGCAATGAGACAGTTAAAAGATACTTTCAGTTATGTTAAATTGGATAGTGACCATACAAAGAAGTTTCAAAGGGAGTTATTTTAACATTTGGATGATGCTATGGGACTCGGATTCCTTAACAAAAATACTTTTGACTTTTTGTACACCCAGTGGTTTCTGTTTTCCATCACCTACCAAAAGTACATAACTTTATTGATAATGTTAGAGGGCATAACAATAGTCAGTGGCATTGGTTCTTTATTCAAACATTTGTCCCAATGGCTTCATGAGATCATAGAGTCACTTGTGTTAGGTCTATCCAGCTATGTTAGAGACATTAAAGGGTCTAGTCAAAATAAAACTTTGATTATTCAGATAGGGCATTCAAATGTAAACAACTTTCCAATTTACTTTTATCATTATTTTTGCTTTGTTCTCTTGGTATTCTTTGTTGAGAGCTTAACCTAGGTAGGCTCATATGTTAATTTCAAGGTCCTTGCTTTTACTAGATTCATAATTGCTATGAGTTTGCAGAGGGGCATTGTGTAGGTGAGATAACTCTTTGAGCATTACTTCACCTACAGGAATAGTTTCTACATAGTTGTTAGTGTGTGTTCTTACCATTAACATCTATAGTTGTGTTTGGTACCCAATATCTGAAATCTTGAACATGACACCAGAACCTATAGCTAAGCAGTTAAAATAATTTCAACTGCAACATCTTAAAAAAAACAATTGAAAACAGTTTATTTAAAACAGTTAAAGGGACATGAAACCCAAAAAAATGATTTCATGATTCAGATAGAGAATACAATTTTAAACAACTTTCCAATTTACTTCTATTATTAAATTTGCTTCCTTCTCTTGTTATCCTTTGCTGAACGGTTTATCTAGGCAAGCTCAGGAGCAGCAGAGAACCTAGGTTCTAGCTGTTGATTGATGCCTGCATACAGTATATATATTGATTGTGATTGGATCACCCATGTGTTCAGTTAGAAACCAGTAGTGCATTTCTGCTCCTTCAACAAATGATTCCAAGAGAAAGAAACAGATTAGACAATAAAAGTAAATTAGAAAGTTGTTTAAAATTGTATTCTCTATCTGAATCATGAAATAATTTTTGTGGGTTTCATGTTCCTTCAATTTAACAAGCAAGGAGTTGACCATGGATATTATGGGGGCGTGGTCAGCATTTCTCACCTACACTAACGACCATCATGCAAATTTCATACAGGCTATATTGCCCTTTAAAATAACTAATCTTGCAGTCATATCTCACTCATAACTAAAGTGGTTGTCTCAAATTCTTATTTTGTTCGATTATTTATTTTGTTTTCTGTTTTCTTTTTTATTGTACGTGTATTTTTTCCTATTTTAATTTGTTTGTTCTCAAACATTTTAAGGAATTTATGTGATGTTAGTATCCTTAACAGCATTGTTCACTCCAATGATAAAAATATTCACCAGGATGGAGAGAAATCTTTGGGGTCTTTTTTTGAGCATTATATTGTAATGTATGTTTCTCTCCTTCACATATAGAACCCTGCTTAACTAGATAAACAGCTTTTAAGCTGAAATCTCTAAAAGCTCACCAGAGAGGAGAGCTTTAGATTATCAGACCCTGTGACCCAAGAGGTGAGCCGTTACAAGATGCAGCTCCATTGATTATTATGGAGCATCAGTCACAATAGGTGGACGTGGAAAGGGGCAGGAACAAATTTATTTGAGTTAAGCAGTTTTAAAGCTGTATTGTTGTTGTGAGTTTTTCCATGAGACATTTATTTCATGAATATAGACTACAGAATATTTCTTTCATGTAATTGGCAAGAGTCCATGAGCTAGTGACGTATGGGATATACAATCCTACCAGGAGGGGCAAAGTTTCCCAAACCTCAAAATTCCTACAAATACACCCCTCACCACACCCACAATTCAGTTTTACAAACTTTGCCTCCTATGGCAGTGGTGAAGTAAGTTTGTGCTAGATTTCTACGTTGATATGTGCTTCTCAGCATTTTGAAGTCCGGTTCCTCTCAGAGTACAGTGAATGTCAGAGGGATGTGAAGGGAGTATCACCTATTGAATACAATGGTCTTCCTATGATCAGGATAGGACTCACAGTCCTCAGGCTATGAAAGAAGTATCCCTGATACTTGTTTGGGCAGAATCCAGCTCTTGTCTAATTTCTGCAGTCCATATCCCAGGTATAGACAATTGGGAAGCGGATTATCTCAGTCGTCAAACTTTACATCTGGGAGAGTGGTCTCTTCACCCAGATGTGTTTTTTCAAATTGTTCAGATGTGGGGGCTTCCAGAAATAGATCTGATGGCATCTCATCTAAACAAGAAATTTCCCAGGTACCTGTCCAGGTCCAGGGATCCTCAGGAGGAAGCAGTGGATGCTTTGACACTTCCCTGGAGTTATCAACCTGCTATATTTCTCCGCCTCTAGTTCTTCTTCCAAGATCATCATGGAGCAATCGTTTGTGCTGCTGGTGGCTCCAGCATGGGCTCACAGGTTTTGGTATGCCGATCTTGTTTAGATGTCCAGTTGCCAACCATGGCCACTTCCATTAAGGCCAGACCTTCTACCTCAAGGTCTGTTTTTACATAAGGATCTCAAATCATTAAATTTGAAGGTATGGAAATTGAATGCTTAGTGCTTAGTCATAGAGGTTTTTCTGACTAATTAATTGATTAATACTATGTTGCGGGCCCGTAAATCTGTTTCTAGAAAGATTTATTATCGAGTTTGGAAAACTTACATTTCATGGTGTTCTCATAAATTTTCTTGGCATTCTTTTAGAATTCCTAGAATTTTATAGTTTCTTCTGGATGGTTTGTATAAGGGTTTGTCTGCAAGTTCATTGAAAGGACAAATCTCTGCTCTTTCTGTTTTATTCCACAGAAAAATTGCTAAACTTCCTGATATTCATTGATTTGTAGAGGCTTTGGTTCATATCAAGCCTGTCATTAAATCAATCTCTCCTCCTTGGAGTCTTAATTTGGTTTTGAAGACTTTACAGGCTCCTCCGTTTGAGCCTATGCATTCTTTGGACATTAAATTGCTTTCTTGGAAAGTGTTGCTTCTTTTGGCAATCTCTTCTGCTAGAAGAGTTTCTGAATTATCTGCTCTTTCTTGTGAGTCTCCTTTTCTTATTTTTCATCAGGATAAGGCAGTTTTGCGGACTTCATTTACCTAAAGTTGTGAATTCCAACAACATTAGTAGGGAAATTGTTGTCCCTTCTCTGTGTCCCCATCCTAAGAATTCTTTGGAAAGATCTTTACATTCTTTGGATGTGGTGAGAGCTTTGATGTATTATGTTGAAGCTACTAAAGTTTTCAGAAAGACTTCTAGTCTATTTGTTATCTTTTCTGGTTCTAGGAAAGGTCAGAAGGCTTCTGCCATTTCTTTGGCATCTTGGTTAAAGCTTTTGATTCATCACGCTTATTTGGAGTCGGGTAAATCCCCGCCTCAGTGGATTACAGCTCATTCTACTAAGTCAGTTTCCACTTCCTGGGCTTTTAAGAATGAAGCTTCAGTTGATCAGATTTGCAAAGCAGCAACTTGGTCTTCTTTGCATACATTTACTAAATTCTACCATTTTGATGTTTTTTCTTCTTCAGGTAGAAAAGTTCTTCAGGCAGCTGTTTCAGTTTGATTCTTCTGCTTATAATTTCAGTTTTTTTCATTATAAGATTAAAACTTATTATTTGGGTTGTGGATTAATTTTTCAGCGGAATTGGCTGTCTTTATTCTTTATCCCTCCCTCTCTAGTGATCCTTGCGTGGAGTTCCACATCTTGGGTATTGCTATCCCATACGTCACGCAAGGATCACTAGAGAGGGAGGGATAAAGAATATAGACAGCCAATTCCGCTGAAAAATTAATCCACAACCCAAATAATAAGTTTTATCATAACCACCATAAAAAAGGGTGGGTCTCATGGACTCTTGGTAATATGAAATAAATGAATTTATCAGGTAAATTCTTACATAAATTATGTTTTCTTTCATGTAATTGGCAAGAGTCCATGAGACCCACCCTTTTTTATGGTGGTTATGATTTTTTTTTTTTTTATAAAGCACAATTATTCCTATTCCTTTGTTTATGCTTTTTGCTCCTTTCTTTATCACCCCACTTCTTGGCTATTCGTTAAACTGAATTGTGGGTGTGGTGAGGGGTGTATTTGTAGGCATTTTGAGGTTTGGGAAACTTTGCCCCTCCTGGTAGGATTGTATATCCCATACGTCACTAGCTCATGGACTCTTGCCAATATGAAAGAAATGAATTTATCAGGTAAATTCTTACATAAATTATGTTATTTGTTAGAAAAAAAAATCTACATGTAATGCACTTCACAAAATTCTTTCCAAAAAATATTTAAATTTTAGTAATTCATAAGCAATAACAATTGTCAACAGTGAGTGATTAAAACAATAGTGAAAATATTAATGGTCAATTAACTAACAGAATTATTTTGAGCTTAGTGCTTACACATGACCAGGAATGCCGGTTTCTAATTTGCTCACTAGCTGTATTCTCATCTGGAGTTGAACAGAAGCATGACTTTGTTTGTACTTAAAGGGATATCAACCCCAGAATTGGTCTTTCATAATTCAGATAGAAAATTTTAGTTCTATTATCTAATTTGCTTTGTTCTTTAAATATCTTTTGTTGAAGAAATGGAAATGCGCATGTATGAGCCAATCACAGAAGGCATCTATGTGCAGCCACTGATCAGCAGCTACTGAGCATATTTAGATATGCTTTCTTTTTCTTTTTAAAGGATATCAAGAGAATGAATCAAATTAGATAACAAAAGTAAATTGGAAAGTTGTTTAAAATTGCATACTCTTTCTAAATAATGAAAGAAAAAAAATTGTATTTTATGTCCCTGTAATAATTTTGCAGCTCTTAAACACAGAGAACAAAGGAATTTGTTTAAGAATAACAAAATCGAGTATTTATGTCCTTTTCAAGACATTGCCATTTAGAGGAACCTGAATGTTTTAAACCTTAAAAAAAATGATCCGACCCAATCAATAAAAGCTGCAAGATGAGTAAATGAACTGTGTTCTCTTATCAGTTATATCATCTGTTTTTGTAATGTGGACCTATTAGTTACTTTACTTCACTGGCCCACACTTATACAACAAATAAGTCTAAAATATTTGGAACACAGCGAGAATTTATACATCAAACCGAAAACTTTGGAGCATTCCAAAAACTTTGGAGGCTAAATCACTGTTATAATTATTACGTTGGACTATTTTTGAACAAGAGTACAAAAGCATATCGTTATTAAATTTAGCGACATTTCTTTTTCAGTGCTGCGGACATAGTTGCCAACATTTAAAAAAAAATTACAGGGACAATTTGCAGCAGAGCAAGCAAGCGGGTTACTGGAGTATTGACGACCCACTGTTCAACTGCTCTGCCCACTCAGTTCTGCAATCAAAACACACCTATTTGAAAGTAATAGTATAATTTAGACTTATCCATAGTTTATTATACAGATTACAGCACCAAGCTCTTACACCTACCCAGTTTCTACACATTCTGGGCATATGGTTATTTTTACAACACAGCATCAAAATTAGAAAGACAAATAATATGTGAACCCATTCAATAATAATAACAATATTCCATTAGGGATGAATTATATTTAAATAATACACTATATCTATTTATCATCTATCTATCTGTGTATGTGTGTGTGTGTGTGTGTGTGTGTGTATATATATATGCAAACAACAAATGTTGTACAAAAGAGATTTTCAGTGACATTTTCAGGGACAAAAAAAATCCAGGGACATACAACAAAATCCAGGGACTGTCCCTGAAAATCAGGGACTGTTGGCAACTATGTGCGGAATCTGTTGGCACTCTACAAATGCCTGATAATAATAATAATAATAACTAAATCAAATTAATTTCCATGAAAGTGTTTTATGTTTCCAATTCAATTGCTTACAAATGATTTGTTAGTTTATCACATAGAAAGCTAATGCAAAAAAAAATTGTATTCTAAAATTTGAAAATCATTTAGAATTATTTTAATGATGTCATCTTTTTTCCTTTTTCTAGTATTATCTCTATCCATCAGACTCCATTCCTGAATTTCTTGTCCATAGGAAACACTACTCAACTTAATGAATGGGGACAAGTTCCTTAGAACTCATTCACACAAAAAAATAACTATTTTTTGGTGATTGACAATCAAAACAAATTAAGTTAATCTCTAGGATGAGAGAGTCTGAAATAGAGCACAAAATAAACTATTCAAAAAGTTGGTACATGTGGCCTGAGGGGATGCAGATAACGGCATACTGTGTGTGCCTCAATACACTAAGCATGTACGTAAGCAACTTGAAATGATAGCACTCTTGAGGCTTTCAAGCCTGCATGTTTATAGTTTCTAATGGAAACCACACTTTTTGTATTTAAATCAGGAAACATCTCTTTGACAAGCAGACTGTAAGGGAGGGACTCTCATTGATTCGTCATCCTAACATTGTGACAGTTTAATGAGTCTGGAGAATACTTATATTAACTAGAAAAATACATATGTGGAGTCTCTTTAAAAAATGCATTGATTGATTCACTTGGGGATTTGTAATTAAATAAATTGTTGTTGATCTGAATAAGCAGTCTTTTGGATTCCTTAAACCACATTCATTATTTAGTCTGCAAAAAAAGAAAAATTATACACTTGGATTCATATAATGCATATGTAGAATTTGGATACAGCTCTTACTGTATTTAGTATTTCAGGCTGAACAGAATGCTTATTTGGTGTTAGGCTTTGTGACTACTCTACAAACATATTTTAATTATTTATATTTAATTTAAGAGCCATAATATGAAAACAGAACAGTCATTTAAAAGATGTAACTGAATTAGAGCTACAATAATCTAGAATTTTGCGAATACCATATCTGGTGCCTTAAAACCCAAATCTAAACATTAAAAGAATCAATATTTTATATACATATATTATACGATTACTAAGGTTATGCTTATATTGTTGTTGATATTAAATTATCATGCGCTGGGGAAGGCATTAACGCTTCTCTTTTATCACTTAACATGTCACTGCAGTTTAGTTTGTCCAGATTTTGTCCAGATTGTCTGTGGTTTACTATTTGTAGGTTTCATTCTAACCAATGGCAAATGTTAAAGTGATCATTTACACAGGGCTAGATTACGAGCGTAGGGTAAATGTTTGCACGCAAACGATAAACGGATTATTGCGGGGGGGTTTGCGCTTGTCGGGGGCTTACTGCTCATATTACAAGTTGAAAGTAAAAGCGATACCTTGAGCGCAATCGCGATTTACGCTAAAATGATTACCGCAACTTCAGAGCTCTGGTTAACTGTTTTGCGTAACTAAAAAGTGTCACAAAACACATCAAAAATACATTACAAAGTATAGTTACACTCATAATAACACAATCTAATAAAAAATATTAAAAACAATATTGCACACAAAAGTTATAAAGGCTTTATGAGATCTCAAGTGTTAGAAAGAAAAGGCAGGCAAAGGGCTTTAACAAAGACATACATACATAGACATGTCTAAAGATGGATATATACAGGGCTCAAAATTTCCACTAGCCCACTAGCCATGTGTGAGTGGAAATATAAGTGGCGAGCGAAGGTTAGTGAGTGAATGTTGAGCTACCTGCTACAAATATTATCTAAAGGGATATTATATATCCATGAGAGTGCAAGGATATGATATTCCTCTAGGGCTATAGGGACCCCATTAGTGCTTAGACTGTTACTTCTGAGAGGGCAAAACAGGGGCAGAGAGAGAATGGAGTGGAAAAGTAAAAATGGAGAAAAGGATAGCGTTAAAGGGACAGTCAACACCAGAATTTTTGTTGTTTAAAAAGAAAGATAATCCCTTTATTACCCATTCCCCAGTTTTGCATATCCAACACAGTTATAATAATACATGTTTTGCCTCTGTAATTATCTTGTATCTAAGCCTCTGCTGACTGCCCCCTTATTTCAGTTCTTTTGACAGACATGCAGTTTAGCCAATCAGTGCTCACTCCTAGGTCACTTTACGTGCATGAGCTCAATGTTATCTATATGAAACATGTGAACTAATGCCCTCTAGTGGTCAAAATGTATTCAGATTAGAGGCAGTCTTCAAGGTCTAAGAAATTAGCATATGAACCTTCTAGGTTTAGCTTTCAAATAAGAATACCAAGAGAACAAAGCAAAATTGGTGATAAAAGTAAATCGGGAAGTTGTTTAAAATTGCATGCCCTATTTAAATCATGAAAGTTTTTTTTGGACTTGACTGTCCCTTTAAGAAAGAGTGGAGAGGAAAAAAAGAAAGAGTGAAGAGATATGAGAAAGAGTTTGAAGAGAAGATATGGCCTGAGAGAGAAGTGAATGGTAAAAAGACAGAATGAAGAGATGAGGCAGCGGAGAAAGATAAATGAAAGATGAAAAAAAAATTCCAGGTCTGCTATGACCTCACATTAATGTCAAAACTCTCTGCATTCTCTAAGTTCAACAACTTCCTTTTTCTGTCCAGCTGTTGTCTTCCCCAGAACCCTAGTTTATGTTGCTAACTGCTATGCACTGTAATTGTTAATGTATTACTGTTTGTAGCGTTATTTAATTTATGGTACAAAACAAAAACAATATTAAAAAAATTACTGCACAATAACGTGTTTCACATTGACTAAACATATGCAAAGAGGGGTTGGGTTTGCGGGTGAGGTGTGGGCGGGTAGTGAATGGGATCAAAAGTGGCGAGTAACATTTTGGGTTGGCTAGTATCTTAGTGCTTGAAATGTTGAGCCCTGTTATTATATATATGTTTTTAAATGTGTGTTAGCTGATTTTAGGTGCGTGATTGCATTATTTCCGATGTTATGTGACATTTGACAAAGGCACGATTTGGTGCCGAAACGTTATGTCTTTCACTTTTAATATGGATTAATAAAGTTTATATTTTTACTATAAAGACCAATGAGTGCCTGCATTTTTGGACGACGTGGATGCTGTACAGCAGTGCACCGTGGCATTTCTATCACTGGTGAGATTGTGCTGTCCTATCTGGAACTTATATATATATATATATATATATATATATATATATATATATATATAGAGAGAGAGAGAGAGAGAGAGAGAGAGAGAGAGATCAGTCCAAAGACACAGGCACTCAGTGGTCTTTAAATAAAAAAATTATTTATTATATCAAGTTAAAAAAGAGACATAACGTTTTGGCACATTGCTGAGTGCCTGTGTCTTTGGACTGATCTGGATACACTTTTCTGCAGTGCACCGTGGCTTCTTCCCTGGATGTAAGATTGTGCTGTCCTTTCTGGAATACATATATATATGTGTGTGTGTGTGTGTGTGTGTGTTTATATATGTGTACATATGTATTTATATGTAGTGATGTCACGAATAGTTCGCCGGCGAATAGTTCCCGGCGAACATAGCATGTTCGCGTTCGCCGCAGCGGGCGAACATATTTGATGTTCGATCCGCCCCCTATTCGTCATCATTGAGTAATACTTTGACCCTGTACCTCACAGTCAGCAGACAAATTCCAGCCAATCAGCAGCAGACCCTCCCTCCCAGACCCTCCTACCTTCTGGACAGCATCCATTTTAGATTCATTCGGAAGCTGCATTCTTAGTGAGATGAGGGACAGTGTAGCTGCTGCTGATTTAATAGGGAAATCCATAGCTAGGCTAGTGTATTCAGTGTCCACTACAGTCCTGAAGGACTCATCTGATCTCTGCTGTAAGGACAGCACCCCAAAAAGCCCTTTTTAGGGCTAGAACATCAGTCTGCTTTTTTTTTTTTGCAGTTGCCTGCCTGCCAGCGTGTGTGTCAGGCTCACAGCGTATACTGTGCCCACTTGCCCAGTGCGACCACTCATATCTGGTGTAACAGTAGTGTACATTTAAAAAAAAAAACACTTTTTTTATTGTGTTAAATAATAGCAGTCAGTTTCCTTCACACGTGTGCGTTTCAGTGCCTGCCTGCCTGCCAGGGCACAGTGTCACTCCAGTGCAACTCATATCTGGTGTAACAGTAGTGTCCATTTAAAAAAAAAAACACTTTTTTGACTGTGTTAAATAATAGCAGTCAGTTTCCGTCACACGTGTGTGTTTCAGTGCCTGCCTGCCAGGGCACAGTGTCACCCCAGTGCAACTCATATCTGGTGTAACAGTAGTGTACATTTAAAAAAAAACAACACTTTTTTGACTGTGTTAAATAATAGCAGTCAGTTTCCTTCACACGTGTGCGTTTCAGTGCCTGCCTGCCAGGGCACAGTGTCACCCCAGTGCAACTCATATCTGGTGTAACAGTAGTGTACATTTAAAAAAAACAACACTTTTTTGACTGTGTTAAATAATAGCAGTCAGTTTCCTTCACACGTGTGCGTTTCAGTGCCTGCCTGCCAGGGCACAGTGTCACCCCAGTGCAACTCATATCTGGTGTAACAGTAGTGTACATTTAAAAAAAAACAACACTTTTTTGACTGTGTTAAATAATAGCAGTCAGTTTCCTTCACACGTGTGCATTTCAGTGCCTGCCTGCCAGGGCACAGTGTCACCCCAGTGCAACTCATATCTGGTGTAACAGTAGTGTACATTTAAAAAAAACAAAACACTTTTTTGACTGTGTTAAATAATAGCAGTCAGTTTCCTTCACACGTGTGCGTTTCAGTGCCTGCCTGCCAGGGCACAGTGTCACCCCAGTGCAACTCATATCTGGTGTAACAGTAGTGTACATTTAAAAAAAAAAAAACACTTTTTTGACTGTGAAATAATAGCAGTCAGTTTCCTTAACACGTGTGCGTTTCAGTGCCTGCCTGCAAGGGCACAGTGTCACCCCAGTGCAACTCATTTTTGACTGTAATAGATTGAATAGCAGTTAGTTGTCTGCAAGCGTGTGTGTCAGGCCTACAGCGTCTACTCTGCCAACTTCTGCCAGTGCACAGTGCCACTCATATCTGTACCTGATAGGGGACGTAAAAGGGATTAAACTGATAAGAATAGTACTACTTAACACACCACTCCTATCTGGTGGCACATTAGATTGCACGCGCAGTGCCCTAAATTTGAAGTAGGAGGACCGACCAAGCATCTTTTTCCATCTCCCGGTTCCTAAAATCGATGCCATATACAAGTCCCCTGATAGGGGACGTAACAGGGATTAAACTGATAAGAATAGTACTACTTAACACACCACTCCTATCTGGTGGCACATTAGATTGCACGCGCAGTGCCCCAAATTTGAAGTAGGAGGACCGACCAAGCATCTTTTTCCATCTCCCGGTTCCTAAAATCGATGCCATATACAAGTCCCCTGATAGGGGACGTAACAGGGATTAAACTGATAAGAATAGTACTACTTAACACACCACTCCTATCTGGTGGCACATTAGATTGCACGCGCAGTGCCCCAAATTTGAAGTAGGAGGACCGACCAAGCATCTTTTTCCATCTCCCGGTTCCTAAAATCCATGCCATATACACGTCCCCTGATAGGGGACGTAACAGGGATTAAACTGATAGGAATAGTACTACTTAACACACCTTATAATAACGCAGAGAGAGGCAACGCAGAAAGAGGAGTCTGAAGAAGAGGAGTCAGAGGAGGAAGGTGGCTTTGAGGAGGTGGAAGACCAAACACAGCAGGCGTCCCAGGGGGCTTGTTGTCACCTTTCGGGGACCCTTGGTGTTGTACGTGGCTGGGTGGAGGAAGAGACCTTCAATGACATCAGTGAGGACAAGGAACGGGACATGGCTAGCTTGGTATCCAACCTTGTGCAAATGGGGAGTTTGCGGTTGTGCAAATGGACTGTTTGCGGTGCATTAAACGGGGAGTTTGGTCTGTCACTGTGAAGCGGGCGTAACCCTTACACTACCTGATCGATACAACATCATACCTGATGTTTTAAAGCACGTTATTCCAAACAATTTAGGAATGTTAGGTGATTTATGCCCTTTATGGATTAAAACCAGACTCCGCATCAACTATGTAATTTTCCATGGGAGTTTTGCCATGGATCCCCCTCCGGCATGCCACAGTTTAGGTGTTAGTCCCCTTGAAACAACTTTTCCATCACTATTGTGGCCAGAAAGAGTCCCTTTGGGTTTTAAAATTCACCTGCCTATTGAAGTCTATGGTGGTTCGCCCAGTTCGCCCGTTCGCGAACTTTTTTCTCCAAATTTTTATGTTCGCGACATCACTATTTATATGTCTATATATGCATTTGCAGACATATATGCACATATAAACAAATAAATACATATGTATACATAGACATATATAGATGTGCATTGGAGTCATTTGCAGTTAAAGGGACAGTCAACACCAGAATTTTTGATGTTTTAAAAGATAGATAATCCCTTAATTACCAATTCCCCAGTTTTGCATAACCAACACAGTTATAATTATAAACGTTTTACCTCTGTAATTACCTTGTATCTAAGCCTCAGCAGACTGCCCCCTTATTTCAGTTCTTTTGACGGACTTGCATTTTAGCCAATCAGAGCTGTCTCCATGGTAAATTCCCGAGCATGAGCTCAATGTTATCTATATGAAACACGTGAACTAATGCCTTCTAGTGGTGAAAAACTATCAAAATGCATTTAGATTAGAGGCGGCCTTCAAGGTCTGAGAAATTAGCATATGAACCTCCTAAGTTTAGCTTTCAACTAAGAATACCAAGAGAACAAAGCAAAATTGGTGATAAAAGTAAATTGCAAAGTTGTTTAAAATTACATGTCCTATTTGAATCATGAAAGTTTTTTTGGACTTGACTGTCCCTTTAAGTAGATGAAAACATGTAGAAGCATATTTATGCAATATTAATTTTTAATAAAGTGTTATACTGTGTTTTTACTGTAAATATTATACATTCCAATGTTCTGCACATAGCAGAATATGTTCTATGTATTTATAAATATATATTGCTATATATATCTGTATATATCTATTCCTATATATAATCATCTATCTATCTATCTATTTATATATATATATATATATATATATATATACATATATATATATACATATATATATATATATATATATATATATATATATATAGGTATAGATATATATTTTACAAAAATAATATTAGATATATGTAGAAATATGTATTTATGAATTTAGAACATATTCTTTTATGTGAAGAAAATTGGAATGTGAAATATTAATTTTTTTCCTAAGATATGGTGAGTCCACGGCTTGAGTATTTACTGTTGGAAATATCACTCTTGGCCAGCAACAGGAGACAAAGAACACCACAGTTAAACTGTTAAGTATCACTCCCTTACCCACAACCCCCAGTTATTCTCTTTGTCTTCGGTGCATGGAGGAGGTTGATTTCATCTACAAGCAAGTTTTGGGGTATAGCCGTATTCCAGTCGGATAGTGGAGGCTTTAAAGCAGTTAGGAACTTGTAAAGAGGTACTTACTGCGTTTTCCTAACAATTGCTGCCCTAGTTTAGAAAGCCAGAGTTGGCTACTCTGTTCTTTCTTTTTCAAAGGTCTCTGTGAAGAACTGCGTCTTCTTATACCTTGTAACTGTCTACATGCCGGACAGCGGAGCAGGAAATTGCTTTTTCTTCCAGTTGGGGAGACCATGCACTGCTTTTTTATTGGGACATAGATAATCCTGTTCTATGGGTTACACTGGGACATGAAGCAGGCACTGTAGCATGTGTGAGACTAACATTTAAACTCTTTTAAAAAGAAAGGGTAAAATGTTTTTATTAGGCTTTATTTTCTGACACATATTTACTTGATGAAACAATACAAGTTTAAACTGAAAGTAAGGCTGAACTTTCTATTTAAGCAGCTTATTAATTTCCCCTTTGCTTTAAAATAAAACAATGCAACATTTTAAACTGTCAGGTTTGAAAAAACAGTTATTTCTGGTACTCAGTGTACCAGGAAGGTATTTTTAGTGCCTCTCTGTGTCGCAGCAGTAATTTGAAAGTCAGACAACATAACGGCAGTTGCAGTCACATTTCTTGGTGATCCGGTTCTGTCGAGAACTCCAATTCGTCAAAAACTCCAATCTGACATCACTTCCGGTGACTCTTTAATTTTAATATCTGTTTTGCCTCTGTCTGGGGGGCCACCGCAGACCCTTTGGCATACACCCCAAGTAAACCTTGGAAAATGAGGATTACAAGGGGGGCTTTGCCCCCTTTGAACCCTCCCAGACGGAGGCAAAATAGATAGTGAAGATAGGCTATTACAGGGCCTATCTGATTGGTTGTGAATCCTATCACTCACTGGACAAGTACCAATCAGATGTATGGAAATACCGGAAGTGGCATCAGATTGGAGTTTTCAACAGATTGGAGTTCTCGACAGAACACCAGTCTTAATTGGTAGTGGTAAAGCACCTTAATAATTGAGGTGTGGGGTTGCCTGAGGGGTATTTTAGAAGTTTATTTGATGTTTATTAAATGTTTTTTCTTAACTTTTCTCACATAATTTTAGCTGGGGATCCATCCTAATTTGGGATAAAATTTAAAGTGTATTTTTTACTTGGCTCATTTTAATTGAATATTTAAATCTTTAAAACTTATCTGTACAAGTTTATTTACTGTTTCACAACATGTCTTATATGGAGCAAGAGCCTGCTCTTATGAATTCATGCTTATTATGTTTAGATGCACTAATTGCCGTTCCTATTCAATTTTGTTCTTCATGTGTTAAGAAAACCTTTCAAAATAAAGGTAACATTTTTGAGCCTAATGTCTCTCAGGATGATGCTGTTAAAATAATACCTCAGCTTTCTCCTGCTACGTCCCAAGCCTCAATGGTGTCACATGCAGTGCCCTGCAGTTCCTCTATAACTCCTAGTGGAGTTTATTTAAAAGCCGAAATTGCTGCCAAGGTATCTTTAGCGGTATCTGTGGCATTAGCTGCCATTCCCAGATTACAGGGAAAGCACAAAAGGAAATCTAGAAATTCAGAAAGTAAGGTGCCTGTCCTCAGTTCTGCTTCTCAAGTTGCCCCTTCTCATAAGTCTGATGAGGAAGATACATAGGGACTTTGTGAGGGTGAAATCTCAGATTCGGTCAGTATAATTCCTTCTTCTGAGACTGAGGTGGTATCCTTCAGATTTAAGCTTGAACACCTTTGTGTATTGTTAAAGGAGGTTTTAGCTACTTTTGATGACTCTAATACACCTGTCGTCATTCCTAAGAATTCTAGTAAACTTAATAGTTTCTTTGATGAACCTTCCACTTGGGAGGTTTTTCCTGTGCCGGACCGTGCTAGGGAGATTATCTCACAGGAATGCGAGAAACCAGGGGTGTCTTTTTCCCCGTCTCCCATTTTTAAGAAAATGTTTCCTGTTGAGGACTCCATTAAAGACCCTTGGTATACTGTACCCAAAGTTGAAGGGGCCATTTCCACTCTGGCTAAGAGAACCACTATTCCTATTGAGGATAGCTGCTCTTTTAAAGATCCGATGGATAAGAAGCTGAAGGCTTATTAAAAAAAAATACATGTTCATCAAGGTCTCCAATAGCATCCTGCAGTGTGTATTGCCACCGTGACTAGTGTGGCATCTTACTGGTTCAATGCCTTGTCTGATTCTCTTCAAGTAGAGACTTCCTTGGAAGAAATTCAGGATAGGATTAATGCTCTTCAGTTGGCCAATTCCTTTATTGCAGATGCCATGTTACAGGTTGTTAGACTAGAAGCTACAATTTATAGTTTCACTGTCCTAGCCCGCAGGGCGTTAAGGTTGAAATCCTGGTCTGTGGACGTTTCTTCTAAAGTCAGGACCCGGTTTGGCAGAAATTATCTCTGATATTACAGGTGGAAAGAGTCTTTTCCACCTCAAGATAAGAAGACTAGGCCTAAAGGACGTCAGAGTAATTTTCGTTCCTTTTGTAACTTCAGAGGAAAGCCTTCCCCTTCTTCTTCCAAGCAGGAACAATCCAAGTCTTCTTGGAAACCCAATCAGACTTGGAACAAGGGGAAACAATCAAAGAAACCTGCAACTGATAACAAATCAGCATAAAGGGTTTGCCTCCGATCCGGGATCAGATCAGGTGGGGGGCAGGCTTTTTCAGTTCTCTCAAGCCTGGATACGAGAAGTCCCAGATCCCTGGACTGTGGACATAGTATCCCAGGGTTACAAATTGGAATTCAAGACTTTTCCTCTCAGAGGCAGATTCCTTCTCTTAAGATTATCTGCAGACGAGATAAAGAGAGAGGCGTTCTTGAAATGTATACAACATCTTTCCTCCCTGGGAGTGATAGTTCCAGTTCCAGTGCAGGAACAGGGTATCAGGTTCTACTCCAATCTATTTGTGGTTCCCAAAAAAGGTAACCTTCTGTCCCATTCTAGACTTGAAGTGTCCTAAACAAGTTTCTCAAAGTTCCATCCTTCAAGATGGAGACTATACGCTCCATTCTTCCTTTAGTACAAGAGGGTCAGTTCATGACAACCATAGACCTAAAGGAAGCGTATCTTCATATTCCTATTCACAGGGACCATCACAGATTCCTGAGATTTACCTTTCTGGACAAACATATCCAGTTTTTGGCCCTTCCATTTGGTCTAGCCATGGCTCCCAGAATTTTTTCAAAGGTTCTGGGGGCTCTTTTGGCAGTGACCCATTCTCGTGGAATTGCTGTGGCACCCTACCTGAACGACATATTGGTTCAGGTGCCATCTTTTCAACAAGCAAAATCTCACACTGAGATATTGTTGTCTTTTCTTCGTTCCCACGTATGGAATATGAATCTGGAAAAAAGCTCCCTTTCCCCTGCTACAAGAGTAGTGTTCTTAGGGACCATAATAGATTCTATATTGATGAAGATTTTTCTGACAGAGGTCAGGAAAAACAAAATCATTTCCTCTTGCCTCTCTCTTCAGGCTACTGCTCATCCTTCAGTGGCTCAATGTATGGAGGTAATCGGTCTGATGGTGGCATCCATGGATATCATTCCTTTTGCTCAATTCCATTTGAGAGCTCTCCAGTTGTGCATGCTCAGACAATGGAATGGCGACAATGCGAATCTATCTCAGGGAATAGAGTTAGATCAGTCATCAAGGGATTCTCTCTCATGGTGGATTTCTCATGAACATCTGTCTCAGGGCACATGATGGGTGATTGTGACCATGGACCCCAGCCTGCTGGGCTGGGGAGCAGTCTGGAACTTGCTAAAAGCACAGGGCCTTTGGACTCAGGAGGAGTCTGCTCTTCCCATCAACATCTTGGAGTTGAGGGTGATTTACAATGTTCTATTGGCTTGGCCTCAGTTGTCCTCAACCCAGTTTATCAGGTTCCAGTCAGACAACATAACCTCTTTGGCTTACATCAATCATCTGGGAGGAACTTGGAGTTCCTTACCCATGAAGGAGGTTACTCAGATTCTTCAGTGGGCTGATACCCGCAATTGCTGTCTATCTGCCATCCACATTCCAGGAGTAGACAACTGGGAAGTGGATTTTCTGAGCAGACAGATTTTTCATCCCGTAGAGTGGGAACTCCATCCGGAGGTGTTTTCCAGCTTAGTCCTCAAATGGGGGGTGCCAGAATTAGATCTGATGGTGTCCTGTCAGAATGCCAAGCTTCCAAGGTACGGTTCAAAGTCAAGAGATCCGCAGACCATTTTGATAGATGCTCTGTGGTTCCTTGGGTTTTCAAGTTGGCATACCTGTTTCCTCCATTTGCTCTCCTTCTACGAGTCATTGCTTGTATCAAACAGGAGGGGGCGTCGGTGATTCTAATAGCCCCTGCGTGGCCTTGCAGGATCTGGTTTGCAGACCTAGTGGAGATGTCATCTCTCCCACCTTGGAGACTACCTCTGAGGAAGGACCTCCTGATGGCCTGGAGAAGGGATTGTCAGTCAGTAACCTGAAGGGTTAGATTTCTGCTTTATCAGTTTTACTACATAAACGTTTGGCGAATGTGCCATATGTGCAATTTTTTTGTCAGGCCTTGGTCAAAATCAGGTCTGTCTTTAAGTCTGTTGCTCCTCCTTGGAGCCTTAACCTTGTTCTTAAAGTTTTACAGCTGACTCTGTTTGAGCGGTTGCATTCCATAGACATTAAGTTGTTATCTTGGAAGGTTTTGTTTCTTGTTGCTATCTCTTCTGCTCGAAGAGTCTCATAACTCTCAGCTCTGCAGTGTGATTCCCCTTATCTTATTTTTCATGCCGATAAGGCGGTCTTCGTACTAAGTTAGCTTTCCTTCCTAAGGTTGTTTCTAATACAAATATCAACCAGGAAATTGTTGTTTCCTCTCTGTGTCCTAATCCTTTTTCTTCCAAAGAACGTTTGTTACACAATTTGGATGTTGTACGTGCTCTTAATTTCTACTTACAGGCGACTAAGGATTTTTGCCAGTCCTCTGCCCTCTTTGTCTGTTTCTCTGGGAAACGTAAAGGTCAGAAAGCTACTGCTACTACTCTTTCTTTTGGGTTACAAAGTATATTTCGTTTGGCTTATGAGACTGCTGGATAGCAGCCTCCTGAGAGAATTACGCCTCATTCCCCAAGAGCTGTTTCCTCTACTTGGGCTTTCAAAAATGAAGCTTCTGTGGAACAAATTTGGAAGGCTGCAACTTGGTCTTCTCTACATACTTTTTCCAAATTTTCCAAATTTGATACTTTTGCATCGGCTGAGGTTTCTTTTGGGAGAAAGGTTCTTCAAGCGGTGGTGCCTTCTGCTTAAGACTGCCTGTCTTGTCCCTCCCTATTTATCCGTGTCCTCTATCTTGGGTATTGGTTCCCAACAGTAATTACTCAAGCTGTGGACTCACCATATCTTAGGAAAGAAAAACAAAATGTATGCATCCCTGATACATGTATTTCTTTCTAAATATGGTGAGTCCACGCCCCCACCCTTTATTTTAAGACCGTTGTTCTTTTGACTATAACCTCAGGCACCTCTACACCTTGTGTTACTCCTTTTTCTCCATTTCCCTTCAGTTGAATGACTGGGGGTTGTGGGTAAGGGATTGATACTTAACAGTTTAACTGTGGTGCTTTTTGCCTCCTCCTGCTGGCCAGGAGTGATATTCCCAACAGTAATTACTCAAGCCGTGGACTCACCATATCCGGAAATAAAAACATTTATCAGGTCACGTAAGCACAAATGAGAATATGCAATCGTGTTTGCACGAGAGTGGGGTGTTAGGGTTTTTTCCACTTTTTTTCTCCATTGTGTTCTATGGAGAATACGTGAACACACACGCGATATTCTAAGTTTAACTTTTTGAGCTTGTCGAGTTAGTGTTCGATCAAAAACACTTTACTTTCAACTCATAATACGAGTGCAACCCGATGAGCACAAAAAGCTTACTTGTAGCGCAATTAATGCTTGAGTGGGAGCGTTAATTAGCGAGCCACTTGTAATCTGGCTCACAGTGTTTACACTATACAAATTATTGTTTATCCCCTGCCAAATTTTGTCTTAAAATTGTCTCTCACCATTAGACATTAAGGCAAAAGTGTATGAAAATATAACAGAAAATAGATATTGATCCCTATGTACAGTGTCTAATAAAATCAATCATTTTCATGTGTAAGATTAAGCATATACAATCTGAATGCCATTTGTATATTAGAATGTTGGGTATACCGGGCATGCTTTCTTAAAGTGATATATAACCCAAATTTTTTCTTTCATGATTCAGATAGAGCATGTGATTTTAAACAACTTTCTAATTTACTTCTATTTTCTTCATTCTCTTGGTATCTATTGTTGAAAATCAGGGATGGATGCTTAGGAGCCAGCCCATTTCTGGAGCACTATATGGCCGCAGATTTGCAAGAATGTGGGAGCACTATTTTCTGCCATGTAGTGCTCCATATGCCTACTTAGGTATCTCTTCAACACAGAATATCATGGGAATGAAGCAAATTTGATCACAGAAGTAAATTTAAAGGGACACTAAAGTAAAAATTAAACTTTCATGATTCATTTTAAACAACTCTCCAATTTGCCTCCATTATTAATTTGTTATAAGTCTTTTTATTCGTATAATTTCTGAGGCACCTGCTCCTACTTAACATGTGCAAGAATTTACAGTGTATACATATTTAAGTCTGTAATTGGCCAATAGGTGCCGCATGATACAGGGGGCAGGCAAATTAAACATGAGTATATACTTCTGTCTCTTAATTAGTCCAAAATTTCTTTTATGCTTTTTTTTCTTTTTTTAGATTTTAATAATTTTATATTTATAGACATAATAGGAGGAATTGTTCATAATGTATAGAATTATTTTCATTCATTTTTAATTTTTAGATTTTTTAAATTGTTTTAAAATTTTTGAATTCTTATTTATGATTTGTTTGACTTTTTATTTTCCTTTTTTCCCCTTCCAACTGTTTCTTTTTCTCAATCCTTTGAAAATCTTTCATTTTTATATGTGCTTCAAAAGATCTTATCCATGTATTATATAAATAAAAACAAGTTATTGGGGCATATTTATCAATATGTTTCTGGCCTTCAGACCGCTGCTCCATAACCTGTCCGTCTGCTCTGAGGCGGCAGACAGAAATTGTCAGAAATTAACCCGATTGAATACGATCGGGTTGATTGACACCCCCTGCTAGCCGCTGATTGGCAGGGGGCGGTATTGCACCAGAAGTTCACAAGAACTGCTGGTGTAATGATAAATGCAGAGAGCGTATGTCCACTCACACAATAATAATTCGGCCCCATAGTCTTTATTGAGGCCTTTTGGCCACATGCTTTCTAATTTATTAATCCATGCTACTTCCCTTTGTTTTATTTTTTTTTATTATTATATATAATAATAGAACAAATCGAACATATTCTTCTAGGTAAAGAACATTGGAATGTGAAATATTCATATTTTATGTCGGGTTTAGCGCACTTGAATAAACGCGATTGGGTTATTGCGCGAGTATTAGTGTCAGCTTGTTTTTTTTTTTTTTGCAGTTTTCATGTTCCATTGAAGTCTACAGGAGAATAAATTAATGAGGATTAATGGTTAAGTGATAAAAACCTGCATTTGAGCATGTTAAGCATTCATCATCAATATTGAATTAATTTGCTGGCATTTTTTACTTTATGAGGCCCATTTATCAAGCTCCGGATGGAGCTTGTGGGCCCGTGTTTCTAGCGAGTCTTCAGACTCGCCAGAAACAGCAGTTATGAAGCAGCGGTCTAAAGACCGCTGCTCCATAACCCTGTCCTCCTGCTCTGAGCAGGTGGACAGGAATCGCCACAATTTCACCCGATCGAGTACGATCGGATTGATTGACACCCCCTGCTGGTGGCCGATTGGCCGCGAGTCTGCAGGGGGTGGCGTTGCACCAGCAGCTCTTGTGAGCTGCTGGGGTAATGCTGAGTACGGAGAGCGTACTGCTCTCCGCATTCAGTGAGATCTTGCGGACCTGTCGGATCAGGTTCACCAGACCTTTGATACATAGGCCTCTATATCTTTTTCTAAGTTAATCAGCCTTTGTAATTCAAATATGGGCTCTTCTTATGCAATGGAATGGTTCTCACAACAAAGCAAAAATCATCCAAACTGCTAAATAGCATTTTCCCATGGGAAATCTGATGGATTGGAATCTATGCACTAGTCTTCTACATCCTAGTTATTTTGAGATGTTGTCCCATTTCAAATGCAACAATGTTTATGTTGGGAGACATTTCTATGGTGCAATAAAAAGTTCTATAAGAGTTTTATCCATAGGCCTGGTGAGGTCATAATATATTGCTAATGAGAAGAGCCCTAAAGTTTGCAAGTTCAATGTGGATGAAATAATGCAGATTTTTTTAAAGGTTACAGAAAAAAGAGTAGTTAGTCCAGACCAGTCCAGACCAGAACTGAACTTTGGTAGTTTCCTTCTTCCTTTCCATTGTATATGAATAAAGAAAGTAGGAAAGGACCAGGATTCCAAGATCCCTGCCAACTGCTAACTAAAAGAACATAGACTCTGATCCTGCAGAGCCCAGGGACCCAAGAACGCTTGTTCATCAATGGAGTGTCAGTTTTTTTATTGAGGTACCTTTGTGCTTTTCTATACCTGTCTCTAACTGGTGATTATTAAACTCCAAGAAGGGCCATTCTGGCTTTCAGTAGTGATGGGTTCAGAATAAAAAACCAAGAAAGAAAGAAAGAAAGAAAGAAAGAAAGAAAGAAAGAAAGAAAGAAAGAAAGAAAGAAAGAAAGAAAGAAAGAAAGAAAGAAAGAAAGAAAGAAAGAAAGAAAGAGGACACCCATTGATTGGACTTCTAACCTCACCTGCTGCTCGTAAAACCCATCAAGGAAAAGTGCAACAAGAAACAATTGTTACTTTTTCTTTTATAGCCATAAGGCAGTAGTAAGCAATGGGTAACCTTTCCAATTTATGTGGTCCTTGTACACTTCTTATGTGATCTGAAATCTTTGTATACAGAGTATCATGTATACATACTGCTCCTTTAATTATTTCCGATTATCCTTGCCACATCCTATTTAAATCCACTTCCTACATTCATACCTTGCTTAGGTATTGATTGAAGTAGAGTCTTCCTAGTTTCCTTTCTAACCTCAAGCCATTCCTGTTTCCTGTCTGTGACGTTGCCAGACTTGCTTCACTAAACGCTTACCTGGTAGCGTTAATTGCCTGTGCCTAATTCTAACAAGCTGCCTGCATCTACTGTATCCTTTTTGACCGCAACCCTTCAGCTGTTTAAGGCAAGCTCATATCCAGTCAGCGCTACAACTAACAGCCGTGCTGCCGCACTTGCTGTTCCGGTGAACTTTTTCTCTGTGCTCCTAACCTCAGCTCTCAAGTCGTTCTCAGCTTTCCCTGAGCTGTCTGCCTGCATTCCATAACTCAGCTGCTCAGCCGTTTGGTTCCTCTGCACCGTTCTTCTACCTGCAGCTGCCCAGGTCTTCCAGTGTCTTCCACAGACTGCCACATATGCTGTGCAACTAGACGGTGTCTGCAGTTTCCGTTCCAGCTTGCTGACAAACCAGCTACTCCGCTAAACTCAGGCATTTAAACCAGCAGTTCTACAGTTTCTCAGTGCTTAGCTTATCCTCAACGCAGCAAAAGAATAAGATGTCTTTTTGTTACCTTTGCATTCTGCACTGTGTTGCCACATTGTTTGTGTTTACATTCCAAATGATACTTTTACTACCTATTTTCCTTTTACACGTTATTTATCCCAACCCATAGTATTGGTAATTTCCTGTGTTCTTAACACAATATATTAATTGCAAAGAAATCTACTGGGGTTCTATTCAGTGTTCCTGTGATGGAGTGTATAAACTCATTCCTGTAGAAAGGGATAATTTGTCTACAGGGAAAAATACTATACTGAAAGAACCAACATGCTGTAATGCTTGGCAGCTCACTGCTGAAAATATTACTATTAGTAACAGGCAGACAACAAGAAGCCAATTAGCAACAGCTGAGGAAAGTTAGAGGGCTATATAAGGCAGCTCTTGCAAGCAAGGTTAGATTCATTTGGATCTCAGACAGGGTAGTAGCAAGACACTGGGAGAGTTTTTTTGGATAACCTGTATTAAAATGCCTAATGCTTTATCCTAAGAACTTGTAGGATTATGTAAGCTGTGTGTTTGTTTTTCTGTTCTAAAGGATATGCCTTTGTATGTGTACTGTTTTTATTTTGCTTGTTTGTTTAACAACAAAAGGGAGGTTGTTTAACCTTTGAACTGTTAACTGAAAGTAAAGACTTTGGTTTAAAAGTGAAAACTTATTTTGCATCATTCTGTTTGTGCTCTGAATTTCCTGACCAGGTCTACTCCCTTACATATGGTGTAAGAAGTGGGATTGAAAACCCGGTTTTAGGAACAGATGGAAAAGTATGGAGTGGAGATGTGCCTGATCCAAACTTACTATTGGTAAGAGTACCTAAGCCACTAAGATATCTGTATATCTTCTGAAGTTACAGACAGTCTGCACTAGGTGTTTTGTGCTCCCTTTACAGGATAATGGAATCAGAATAATTGTTGAAGTAGATTACAGAGCAACAACAACAACAGCAGAGGCATCAACAGGAGCTCCAGGTCCAGCTGTTACTGCAAATGCAAGCCCTTCAGCAACAGCAGCATACACAGTGTGAAAAAAACCCTTTTCTAATATTGGGTCAGTGACTAAAATCACTGTCAGGCTTTTCCTTATAATCCATTTACCTTATTTAAAGAATGATACTTACACCAGTCTTATAAAAGGATGAATTTATTAAATTACAGATCTATACATGAGTGGTGAGAGAAGCGTCTAACATACAAGGCTTTATTCTTCTAATCTATCTACACTATAATGTGTGCATGCAAAGGAAGATGAAGTCTCTCTGTTACCTGGGTATATTTGTCCTTCCTTTTTCCTCTCATTCAAGCTGCTTCTCAAAACATATTTATAGCCAAACAGCCACACCATGAAGACAGTCCCAGCCAATCAAATCCATTTATCTTCTGTTTTATAACAATTCATCTGTTGAGTTAACTGGCTGTAGATGTCGCTGTGGTCCAATAAATTAGTTTTCCTAATGCCATCTGACCTTTGTGACCCATCTCAGGACTGACCTTATCTGAGTCCCTTTGAAGATGTATGATGCCATTGTCCTGTCCTGTGTCCTTTTTGAAGCTTTATGACATCTGATTTTCTGTCCTCAGGAAGGAGAGCAGGTCTCACCTGTCTTATTTACATTTGATGGTAGCCTTTGATCCTTCTGTACATGCCTTGGGGTAGAGTTGCTTGATATTATCTCTTGGAAACTAGTTTATTCAAAATGGTTAAGCTTTCCTTACTATAGCAAAATGTGATTTTCCAGTTATACAGTTATTACATATATTTTCCAGTTATACAGTTATTACACACAGCAACAACAATTGCAAGCTCAAGTGCAACAGCAGCAACAGGACTTCTAAGTTGGGCAAGTGAAAAAAAATCCATCACAGAACAAAGGGACAAGATATGACAGAAAGCTCACCTTGGTTGTCTTTTTCAAATGCCTTGGCTAAGATGGGGCCTGAGGATGATCCAGAAGCTTACTTAACAGTGTTTGAGAGACTTGCTACCCTAGTGCAGTGGCAGAAAGGTACTTGGGCTATAAGACTGGCTCCATTCTTAACTGGTGAAGCTTAGGCAGCATATCATGCATTAGGAGAAACAGAAGCTGGGGACTATGATATGCTTAAATCTGCTATACTTAACCGTATTGGTTTTTCTGATGAGTATTATAGAAATAAATTCAGAAGTAAAGTTTTTTTGCAGGAACTCATCCTAGGGCCTTTGCGCAACAGCTAAAGGATGTGGCCTTTAAGTGGTTAAAACCTTCAGTTTGAAAACTAACTGAAATTATGGACATGATAATCTTGGAACAATATATTACACAGTTCCCACGTGGGCTTTTCCAATGGGTATCAAGACATAAACGTAGTTCCCTAGATTATGCTGTCCAAATTTCAGAAGAGTTATTGCAAGCAGAGGATGCTAGAGGATATTAAAGTCCCCAAAAAGTGGGGAAAAAGGAAAAATGGGATGGTCTACTGAAATAGAGATTTACATTAGAGCCAACTTGTCCTAGTAGAGACAAAGATTTTATTAAAGAGAAACCTTTCTCCCTCACCTAAAGGTGTTCAAGAGAGAAACCAGCTAGAAACCAGGTTATGTATATAGCAACCAGCTGAAGGAAAAAACCCTTAATCTATTTCAAATGTGGTGAAACTGGTCATATTGCTAAGTACTGTCCTTTCATGGAGTGTAATTATGTTGGGTAGTGTTGTACAGCTAATATGGGGGAATTTTGTAGCCTGGACAGTTTTCTAGTCACTGCATTAGTGAATGGTAAAGAGGTTAAGACTCTTATTGATTCCAGGTGTAGGCAAACTTTGATACATGAAGATCTTTTAGAACGTGAGCAAATGAAAGAGCCAGTGTTTATAATGTGCATCCATGGAGACATAAAGCCATATCCATCAGCTTCCGTTAATCTACAGATAGAGGGGCATGCTTCACAGATTGTTGTAGGAGTAGCCAAAACCCTTCCATATTCAGTAGAAGTCTCATGTCAAAGATATGGAGGAGTCAAATATAAAGGAAATGTGCCCAGAATTAGTAGAACTGTTCCCTTTTTAAAGACCCTGAGTTGTTTCGTACTAGAGTCCGGGTCCCAAAAACAAAACCACAAAGAAAACATGATAAGAGAGAGTGGGGAGAAGTGAATTGTGTAAAACACAAAAATAGCTATGGCCAAAAGGTAATATCAGGGGAGGAAGTTAGACAAGAGAATGTGGAGCCAACAAATTTATTAGATGCACCCATTCCAGAATTTTTGTCAAGCCCATTTGATGTTAGAAAGGCACAAAGGAATGACCCAACATTAAGGGAAGCACATGTGAGTTTAACCATAACCAATGGCCATGTTTTGGATGTGGGTAAAAGTAAGAACTTTCCCCATTTTATATTATATGATGAATTGTTATATAGGGTCTATAAAAACTCTATGGGGTCAATTTATTAAAGTCTGGCGGACATGATACGCTGTAGCATATCATGTCCGCCAGACATCACTGAATGCGGACAGCATACGCTGTCCACATTCAGCATTACACAAGAAGTTTTAGTGAACTGCTTGTGCAATACTGCCCCCTGCAGATTTGTGGCCAATCATCTGCTAGCAGGGGCTGTCAATCAGCCCGATCATATAGGATCAGGCGGATTGCTGTACACAGCCTCAGAGGTGGAGTATGAGTTAAGGTGCAGCGGTCTATAGACTGCTGCTTCTTAACTCCTGTTTCAGGCAAGCCTAAAGGCTTGCACAGAAACAGGATAAATTGGCCCAATTCGGCCAATAATAAATTGACCCCTATAACTGAAGAGGTATGTGAACAAATATTAGTGCCTAACTGCTATAGGAAACAGTTATTACAGCTCTCTCACTCTGTTCCTCTTGAAGGTCACTTAGGGCGTGAGAAAACACTAGCCAGGTTGCTGTCTAGATTTTATTGGCCTGGCATATATAAGGAGGTAGGACATTTCTGTAAGTCCTGCCCTGAATGTCAATTAGTAGCTCCGAAGGGTCAGATTAAAGTACCTTTGGTACCCTTACCATTGGTAGAAACTCTATTTGAGAGAATTGGGGTAGATATGGTTGGTCCACTAGAGAGAACACCATCAGGTAACTAACATATTTTAGTAATAGTAGATTAGGCTACTAGATACCCTAAGGCAGTCCCTTTACGGAATACTTTTGCTTCAACTATTGCTTCTGAATTTATTAAACTGTTTTTCAGGGGGGGCATCCCTAAGGAGATATTAACAGATCAAGGAACAAACTTTATTTCAAAGATTATGAAGGAGGTTTGTACTCTGTTAAAAGTGAAGTCCCTTAGAACCTCAGTCTACCACCTTCAAATGGCGAGAGATTCAATGGAACCCTTAAACAGATGTTGAGGAAATTTGTAGACTGGGACAAAATGTTACCATATTTGTTATTTGCTGTAAGGGAAGTCCCTCTGTCATCTATAGGGTTTTCCCCATTTGAGTTGTTGTTTGGGAGGAGACCGAGAGGCTTACTAGACCTTGTTAAAGAAGAGGGGGGAGCTCAGTCTAATCCTGATCAAAATGTCCTCCAGTATACTATACAGTTGAGAAAGCAGTTACAAAGGATTGGACAATTTGCCTGCAGCAATTTGTAAAGAACCCAGCAGGCCTAGGCACTCAGTTATAATAGAAATGCGAGGATACAAACATTTGAACCTGGGGACAGGGTATTGTTGTTACCTAGCTCAGAAAGCAAGTTGCTTGCAAAATGGCAGGGTCCATATGAAGTGTTTAGAGGAGTTGGGGAGGTGGATTATGAAATTTTCTAGCCAGGACACAGAAAAGAGAAACATATATATCATGTAAACTTGTTTAAATCATGGAGGGCTGAGGAAAATGTGTTTATTGCTCCTAGAACAGACAGTGTAGACTTAGGGCCAGACATCAGGGATATAGATAAAGACAAAAAGGGGGTGACTCTGGGAGAACAACTAAGTCCTGCTCAACAAAATAAAGCACAGAAACTGGTAGAGGTTTTTAGGGATGTATTTTCCATATTACCAGGGAGGACACACTTAATAGCTCACCATATAAAAACTAAATGTAATGAGGTTGTAAGGCTAAAGCCTTACTTGATACCAGAGAGAATACAAAAGGCGCTACAAGAAGAAATAGAGAGCATGCTTAGGCTTGGGGTCATAGAGCCTTCACAGAGTGAATGGTGTAGCCCTGCAGTTTTGGTGCCAAATCCAGATAGCTCTGTTAGGTTTTGCATTGATTTTAGAAAGCTAAATTCGGTATCAAAATTTGATGCTTACCCTATGCCTAGGGTTGATGAAATGTTAAACAGGCTTGGTAAAGCGAAGTATATCACAACTTTAGATTTGACTAAGTGCCCTGGCAAATACTGCTTACTAATGCCTCTAAAGAAAATACAGCCTTTTCTACACCTATGGGTCTTTTCCAGTTTTGTACCTTACCTGTTGGTCTCCATGGTGCTGCTGAAACTTTCCAAAAGTTAATAAATCATATTCTTCAGCCCCATGGGAAGTGAGCATCTGCTTACTTAAATGACATGGTCATTTATAGTATCAACTTTGAAGATCACCTTAACAAGGTAGCAATGGCGTTGAGGTCATTTAGAGAGGCAGGTCTCACAGCAAACCCTGCTAAATGTTCTATTGGTAAAACTGAAACCCGGTATTTAGGCTATATATTGGGTAATTGTTGCATTAAACCTATGCAGGACAAGGTTGAGACCTTGGCTAGCTCACCAGTCCCTAAAACTAAGAAACAGGTTAGGGCTTTTCTTGGCCTTCCAGGATATTATAGAACATTTATTCCACAGTTTTCTTCATTAGCAGCCCCATTGACAGATTTAACAAAAATCTTTGCTCCTAATAGGCTAGTATGGACTCCCTCCTGTGCTGAATCTTTTCAAAAGATAAAGCAAATATTGTGTACTCATCCAGTATTGCACAGCCCTGACTTTGACAAGGATTTTGTTTTGCATACAGATGCCTCTGAGGTGGGCCTGGGAGCAGTGTTATCACAAGAGTTTGATGATCAGTAGCATCCTGGTCTGTTTTTGAGTAGGAAATTGTTACCTAGAGAAAGGAATTATGCTGTTATAGAGAAGGAATGCTTGACAGTGAAATGGGCTGTTGATACTCTGCACTATTATTTATATATTTATATTTATATATTATAATATATTTCATATTATATAATATATATTTATATATTATATTGTCACTGAACATTCTCCTTTGAAGTGGCTTAATAGTATGAAAGACAAAAATGCACGGCTCATGAGATGGTATTTGGAATTGCAAACTTATTCTTTTTTTTTGTCACCCATAAGACCTGGAAAGGACCACCTCAATGCTGATTTTCTCTCTCGGGAGGGTGGTGTGGTTGATTTGGTAGAGCGTCCCCAGAGGTCCACTCTGAGGGGGGAGGTATGTGATGGAGTGTATAAACTCATTCCTGTAGAAAGAGTTAATTTCTTTACAGGGAAAAATACTATACTGAAATAACCATAATGCTGTAAGGCTTGCCAGCTCACTGCTGAAAATATTACTATTAGTAACAGGCAGACAACAAGAAGCCAATTAGCAACAGCTAAGGATAGTTAGAGGGCAATATAAGGCAGCTCTTGCAAGCAAGGTTAGATTAATTTGGATCACAGACAGGGAAGTATCAAGACACTGGGAGAGTTGTCTTGGATAACCTGTATTAAAATGCCTAATGCTTTATCCTAAGAACTTGTAGGATTATATAAATTGTGTGTTTGTTTTTCTGTTCTAAAGCATATGTCTATGTATGTGTACTGTTTTTATTTTGCTTGTTTGTTTAGCAACAAAATGGTGGTTGTTTAACCTTTGAACTGCTAACTGAAAGTAAAAGCTTTTGTTTAAAAGTGAAAACGTATTTTGCATCATTCTGTTTGTGCTCTGCATTTCCTGACAAGGTCCACTCCATTACAGTTCCCTAATTGAATTTCTTTTTGTAAACACACTTCTTACGCTTGCGGGACAGAATAGGTTGAACTACGCACTCAAAGGTATCAGGACCTACACTTAGAGAACCAAAATTTAAAAAACACTTAATCTGCCCTCACCACTTCCCAACATCCTCCGGAACCAACTGTTAGTCCACCAGAAAAATTATCTGGTCATAGATGCTTGCAAACTATTATTTATGCTAATACCTAGAACCTATACGTCTGAACAAATCAAGGTCTGTACAATAATTTCTTATTTATTTGGTGAACCCCATATTTGGGCTAACGCCTTCATAGAAAATCAGGATCCAATATTAAATTCTGTTGACCAATTTTTCACAGCAATGTCCTCGTTATATGAGAATGTAGACACTCAGCTCACAGTGGAAAATGCCTAAGATCTGTCAAACAGGGGAAAACCTGTTGAGGAGTATATTATTGAATTCAAGAGATGGAGTCGTGATTCCCAGTAAAACAATATAAGTTTAAGGAATCAGTTCCGCCTAAACTTATCAGAGACACTAAAAGATGAACTCTAAAGAACTGATTTACCACAGACATTGGCAGATCTTATGAAACTTGCAACTGTCATTGATAGAAGAATCCATGAGAGAAAGTCAGAATTTTAAATCTAACCATCTTCTTTACAAGGAAGATAAACTATACATCCCTGACAAATTACGCATTGAAGTTTTACAGATGGTACATGATCACCCTCTCAGTGGTCATCCTGGGTTTCACAAAACTTTTGAATTGCTCAGAAGAGAGTTTTGGTGGCTTTCTATGTATAAAACTGCACTAAATTATGTTTCCACTTGTTCAGTATGTGTAACTTCGAAACTGCCAGGTGGTGCTGTGCTTTCCTAATAATTTTTTGGCTTCCTTCCAATGTTTCCAATGTTTTTGAAGCATATCAATAAAATATTTTGGATTTTATTCGAACTGTCAGACCTCATTTTTTGGATCTAACTTCGAAACACCCAAAAACTGCACCCTATGGACTTTTGCTTTCACTCCCTATTGCTGAAAAACCCTGGCAATACATTTCAATGGATTTTATTGTAGACTTGTCCCCTTCAGCAAACAATACTACCATATTTGTTGTCATTGACCAATTCACTAAAATGGCCTATTCCAGATAAATGTAAAAGCTCTCCAACCTTTCCTGGACTTCTCAAATTTCTATAGGAAATTTATAAAAAATGATTCACTCATTGTCAAACCATTAACTAAACTCACAGGAACTTTCTCCAAGTTCGTTTGAAACCAGAATGCCCAATAGACGTTCGATGCACTTAAATTGGCTTTTACCACACAGCTAGTGTTATACATACTTAATTCAAATTTGCAATACGTTCCAGAACCCTTTCTCCCACATATATCAATTACCCCATTGCCGAAAAAGAACTACTGGCAATTAAAACGGTTCTTGAGACCTGGAGACATCTATTAGTGGGCACTACCATACCCATATTGATTTATACAGACCACTGTAATCTGGAATAATTAAGATCTACCAAAACATTATCATCTAGACAGGTTAGATGGAGCCTGTTCTTTGATAGGTTTAATTAATGGATAACCTATAGACCTGGATCATCTAACAGAAAGGCAGATGCTCTCTCTAGAATGTACCCGAAACCCATAGGCTCTTGTAAGGCGTCTTTAATTCCACAAGAGCACATTATTTCTCTCATGACAGACTTTTCTACCTGATTAAAACCTACTCTCAATATAGATCCAGAATTGACTAAACTCCAACTCATACAGAAACTATCCTCGACCCCAGGATTCATAGACATCATCTACAGTATTTGGTCTGGTGGAAAGGCTAATACGCCTCTGATGAATCTTGGGTATCTGCTTCTGACATCTCAGATCCATCCCTGATTCATAGATTCCATTTTCTTTACCCTTCTAAACGCTGTCTGCAGCCCTGAGGTCTGCTTTGGTTGGGGGGCCCTGTCATGTATACATACTTCCCCTTCAATTCCTTCCAATTATCCTTGCCATGTCCTATTTAAATCCACTTCCTGCATTCATACCTTGCTTAGGTATCTATAGAAGCAGAGTCTTCCTAGTTTCCTGTCTAGCCTCAAGCCGCTCCAGTTTCCTGTCTGTGATATTGCCAGACTTGCTTCACTAAATGCTTACCTGGTAGCGTTAATTGCCTGTGCCTAATTCTAATAAGTTGCCTGCATCTACTGCATCCTTTTTGACTGCAACACTTCAGCTGTTTAAGGCAAGCTCATATCCAGTCAGAGCTACAACTAACAGCCGTACTGCCGCACTTGCTTTCTCTCTGCGCTCCTAATCACAGCCCTCCAGTGGTTCTCAGCTTTCCCTGAGCTGTCTGCCTCCATAACTCAGCTGCTCAGCTGTTTGGTTCCTCTGCACCATTCTTCTACCTGCAGCCGCCCTGTTCTTCCAGTGTCTTCCGCAGCCTGCCACATATGCTGTGCAACTAGACGGTGTCTGCAGTTTCCGTTCCAGCTTGCTGACAAACCAGCTACTCCGCTAAACTCAGGCATTCAAACCAGCAGTTCTACAGTTTCTCTGTGCTAAGCTTATCCTCAAGGCAGCACAAGAATAAGATGTCTTTTTGTTACCTTTGCATTCTGCACTGTGTTGCCACATTGTTTGTGTTTACATTCCAAATTTTACGGTTACTACCTATTTTCCTTTTACACGTTATTTATCCCAACCTATGGTATTGGTAATTTCTTGTATTCCTAACACAATATATTAATTGCAAAGAAATCTACTGGGGTTCTATTCAGTGCTCCCTAATTAAAATTATTTTTGCCAACACACTTCTTACTCTTGTTTGTAACAGAGGTTATTTTAATTTCACGACTACTGATTTTTTTGCACTATTCTGGCTTTCAAAATTCACTCTCCATTTTTTTAACTTTCATCTCTGCTTTAATTCTGATTTAAATCATTTTAAAGACTTACTCCACCATGAGACGGTTTAATCTATTTTAGGATTGTTCTCATGCCAGTAAATTTAAAACTATTTGCATGTTATCTAGACCACAATTATCTTTTTGTGATTTTTTTCATGGTGTTTAAGGAGTACTATTGAAGTTATATTTTGGTATCTAATACCTCATAACCTGGGAACAAAACAAGAGGACAGTTTCTCTCATTCCATGAAAAGTACTAGGGAATATGACCCAATTGTGGAAACAATCAGTGATTTTAAGTTGGTGGCAAAAAGGGAAGAACCAAAATGTACTGAATGATGTTATGAAGCAATTGTTTTCCAGGACACGGATAGGAGACAAATATTATTTCTGTCAAACTAATAATATATTGCATTTAGAATACACAGTGCCAAGTAGTCACATGCTTCCTTAGCTCAAATACAGCTAAGCCTTAACAGTAATTTAGATTAAGAATTAGGATTTTTCCAGTGTTATGACAGAAGACAAGATAAATTGATTGATTGTCATTCTTGAAGATACTAAACTTTATCTATATAGTAATTCTATCAAACATAATGCAAAAACAATATAATAGATATAATTTGGAGGAAACATGATACAGTTATTTTAATACAAACCAGGATTTATTTGTCAGAATGTGCCTACAGTTATGACACTGAGTTTTCATGTCAGAGGCAGAGTACCGATTTGCAGTTAATGTTTATCATTTATCCCAAGGGAAGTGAGTACAGGTATTTATGGTATGTTAGGCTTCATGAACTCACTTAAAAACTAGAAACTCAGTGTCAAAAAAGGAAGGCAAAAAAGTAGGCAGATGCCAGGGTACAGAAAATAAATGAGATATGTACGACAAGAAAAAGGGGCTTAAATAAATATGCACCAAAGGAAAAACATTATAAAAAAAACAGTATGTTTGTGAGTGTTAGGGGAATTTACTTTCTCATACATTATTTTTAATGTCTCAAATCTTCTATACATTTTAAAATTACCTTTCTCATCAACATATACCAATACTTTGTTATTTACAAGAGCTAATAAAAGAATTATAGACTATATAACAACAAAAAATATACATTTTGTATCATTCATTTCTGGTTTACAATATGCACCCAATTTTTAAATGAATTACGATAACAGTAATGAGCGTCTACCTTTCATTGTACATTTTCTGATTGGTTGAAAAAAGGATAGATAGGTTTTCAAAAGACCACAATACCTCAAAAGGCATCTAAACTTAGAATATGGAAACTGAACATTTGGGTTTACATTCAAACCATATTATTTCTGAGCTACATTCACTAATTAAATAAAATAATTATATAGAGAAAGCATGTCTACAGTCTATGTATTACCTTATAGAAATTATTCAATAAATTGGAGGTAACTCAATATCAATAAATCAGGTGTTTGAAAGCTCTATATAACTGGATAATTCTTCTTCATTAATCCATAGTTAACCTAATGAACACTTTCTGTTATGCAAGTTAAGTTCATATCAAGCTTGGATCCTTTGGTTATTAATATATAAAAACATGTAACCAATGTGCTGTAAAAAGATGATAAGGAAAAAGTGTTACTGTGTATATATAAATTATTCTGAAACATACTAATTTGCTATGGTTTGTTGATGCTTCTGTTTACAAAGAGTCATTGGTTCCTGTTTGGCAGATCAAGAAATAGCATGTGGCTATATTAGACAGTTCATAAATAAATTATAAAAAGTGTTTAATAGAGGCAATTGCTAGCAATGTCATCATATTAGTAATTAAAAATCTTAGGTATTGCAAGTATCAATATTTCACCATCAAAATTGCACAACAAAAATATGCAGTGATGGAGTAGTATACTGTATTATAAATACTATAGCAGTGTATTGTGTATTGCAGACAATAATACCTAACATTATTTAGTTGAAGTTACCATTTTGCTGCTCTTCAAGGTATAAAGTATACTAAGAATTTGTTGGTTTGGTTATGCAGATTGTAATTTCCTCACAAGATATTTTTTTTTTTTTTTGCTCTTTCTAAAAGTTCAATTTAAAGGTTATGAATAACAGAAAGCATTTGGAATACAACTATTCAAAAAGTTAGCCAAGATCTGCAGTTCTTACAGACAGATGATAAATAGAGCCAACTTCCAGGATATACACTTGTGCGGTTTTCCATGAGTCAGTCCATGAAAAAAAAATATATAAAGGCACATTTCAGTAGATTTTTAAAAAATATTTTGCTGTTCAATTATTTCCACCCTATTAAGCCCTTCACAATTGTAAGAAATACTCTAAATATATATATCCCTACAAAAATAGCTTAGTGATATATATATATATATATATATATATATATATATTAATAAATACAAATACAAATTAATAAATGACCAGGTTATGTCACAAACATCTTTTTATTATTTTTCATCTATTTACTGTATCTATCTCTTTTTCTGTCTATCTAATCTATTTTCTAGTGCATGATTGATAAAGTGCCCCCCAAATTATAATAGGTTGACTAGAAACCCTATCTAAGGCTAAAATACTGGATCTATGCTTAATAAGATTGAACTAATGAATCATATTAAACACTTTTATTAATTGTGTAATATAAATTTGTTGCATTATTTTGTGTTCTCATGTAATCTATAACTTAAGCAAAGCTATTTGTGATGTTTTTGGCAAAAAGAAAAATACATGTTTGGCTTTATTGATTGCATTCCACAGTGACACTCCATTACCTCATTTCCTAAAAAGTATAACAGACTAGAGGTAATTATTATTTTTTAAAATCCATATGAAGTTTTAATATTGATGATTGTGGATACTAAAACAACAGTGTACTGAGGGGTGTGATCAACCTGCGCTGGGAAAGTTACCAATAAACCACTGGATAAATGGAGTATCCTCAAACTCCACAGAAAGGAATACAATCATACAATAGTAATAAGGATATTACTATAATAACCCCTGGCGCTAACGTGTAGCTTGAATTGGTAATGCAAAGGTTCTAATTATTGTATACTATAAACAATAAATTACCTTAGTACGATGGAAATGATAATTCCTTACAAATATGTAAAAAAAACTGGGGTAGTTGATTATAAATGATAAACCCAAATTTAGGGATGTGCTTAAAGGATTACTTTCTGTTATAATTTTTAAGCTAAACAACTAACATATTAAAGTTAATAAACATTAATTAAAACCTACTGACCTATATTTTCTCCAAAACAAAGTTTCATAACGTTCTAAAAGTTATATCTTTTATTCGCCGATGATGTCACATTATCCTGCCCAATATTTTCAGCACTGCATGTTCAAAATACTTAAACCAATAACTTTGTGTTTAAAGCGCCATTTTGAAACCTAGGTATTGTAAACGGATTGGTACAGAGCAAAGGATACCCACGGAGTGGGTTTGGAAAACAATTAAATTTGCAGACAAGATTTCTGATATACGGTAGAGATATCTTAATTAAATGCTATTGATAAAAAGCGTATTTGGGGTAGTTAGTTAGTAACAGGCATAGAAAATATTTACTTACAGTAGCCCTTTAAGGATGAACCAGAGTAGTGGTGCAAGTAAAAAATGAACAAATTTTATTACAGTCTTAATCGTGCACAAAAATACTTTTAAAACCAAATTTAAATAACACTCTGATCAGGCGTTTGACAATGTAGTATCAATAAAATCCCTAAAAACTCAAAATAAAATTGCATAAATAAAATAACATTAAAACAACAATGAGACAATCACTATCACAAATGATTAATTCGAGATAGAGAACAAAGATCCCATTGGAAACCAAGGAAGATCCACGTCAGCTGGAAGTTAGTGATGTTTTAACCGGAGCTGTAACGAGATTTGAGATCCAAATGAACAGACAGGAAGAGAGCCAAATTTAAGGTGTTCACTTATTACTTACACCGAAAATGCTCTATGAAGTCCCAGCTGTCTCTCTATAGCGGTCCTGGATTAGGTCACTGCTGGATGGATCACCGAAATGAAGGAAACCTCTTGTCTTTTACGATCCGTATCAGCACTCGCGCCAGATAGACCAAACTGTGCTCTGGGTCTCTGTGCGGCCTCAACGCTGGTAATTAGTTCTAGTCACCTGTGTGTTAGAAAAGTGGGCGGAGCAACGCGTTTCAGCCCGGTCTGGGCCTTTGTCAAGCTCCTGATAGATGGGAGGTCAGGTCTTTTATACCGTCACCCCTGCATATGATTGGTTAGGCATTAATTCAAAACAAAGGGAATTGCGGTACAGATACAAAATGATACATTTTTTCTATTGTTACTTTCTGCTCTTATTCATAATACATTTAAAGATGCACAATTTGCCCTTCAAATTTCAGCTTATTTGATGATCAATTTTAGATTCTTTTAAGATTAACATTAAGATTAACAATCATTTTTACTTATAATGGATTCGTAGAAACATAAACATACAGAAAGGGGAAATTTATTTTCATTTTTCACTTGCACCCCCTATATTATCCCGTCCAAAGCACACCCCGCAGGGAAAAAAAATTTTTTTGAAAGTTTTTTTAAAAAATATGGGTTATAATAGTCAAAAACAACTCTCTATGTCAATTATATTGTCCCAGTATCAATTCATATTGCTTCTTAAGTATAACCTAATAGAGAACCATACAGTAATCTAAACGGATATCTTCAACAAATATAATTTTAAGTCCGCAATATAAATAAAAAAGTTAAAATAATTTACAAAACAAGCAAAACTAAAGGGAAAGGAACAAATAGGATTTATTCTCTAAGGAAACACCCTATATCGAAATCTAAGTTTAGGCCGTTCGGTTTAAGCGATTTTAGATCGAAAATCCATTTGGTCTCTTTTTTAAGTAATTCTGACTGTGCATTTCCCCCTCTCCAGTTCCTTTTCAACTTGTCTATACCCATATATGAAAAACACTTCATATCTCCCCTATTGCAGGTAATGAAGTGTTTTGGTATAGGGAGATCTTTGTTCCTATCTAAATCGTGATTTTCAATCGACCAGATATGTTCACGAATCCGGTCTCGTAAGGGTCTTTCTGATTCCCCTATATATTGCTTGCCACATTTACACTGTATTAGATAGATAACCAATTTGTCTGAGCACCTTATAGTGTCTCTAATTTTATAGGATTTTCCTGTAACAGTTGATTTGAATTCCTTTTCCTTTTTGGAGTGTTTACACGCCTTACAGGTTAAGCATGGAAAAAAACCTTTTAAGGTGTTACCTTTTAAATCCATTTGTTTTTCTTTATTCATAATCTTATGTCTATTTTTATTTTTATTTTCAGTTGGTGCTAGAATGGACTTTAGGTTTCGAGCCTTCTTATAAATAATTTGTGGTTTTTTAGGGAGTAGAGAGCCTATGAGCTCATCGTTCTTTAGTATTCCCCAATGTTTCTTTAGTATTTTTTCTATCAAAAATGTATTATTACTATAATTTGTGATAAATGGAATAAATAAATTATCATCTGCAACTTGTTGGATTCTTTTAGGGTTTTTTTTATTTTTAAACCCATTTTTATTTACCAAATCACATCTATTTACTTGTCTTATTTCTTGTCTTATTTCCTCTATCTTTTTATCATTATAGCCCCTATCTACAAATTTCTGTTTTAATTTTTCAGACTGACTATCAAAATCGGTTATATTTGTACAATTTTTCTTTATACGTAGGAACTGTCCTTTAGGAATATTGTCAATCCATCTTGGATGGTGACAGCTCGTGTGGTGGATATAGCTATTTGCATCCACATTTTTAAAATGTGTTTTTGAATGTATTTGATTGTTCACAGGGAATAATTCTAGATCTAAGAAATTCACACTTTTTTTGCTTTTTTCACAAGTAAAACGGAGATTCATCTCATTATTATTCATACTTTCAATAAACTCATTTAACCTAACTTCATCACCCCTCCAAATTATTATTATTTGTACAAATAATTGTACAAATATAACCGATTTTGATAGTCAGTCTGAAAAATTAAAACAGAAATTTGTAGATGGGGCTATAATGATAAAAAGATAGAGGAAATAAGACAAGAAATAAGACAAGTAAATAGATGTGATTTGGTAAATAAAAATGGGTTTAAAAATAAAAAAACCCTAAAAGAATCCAACAAGTTGCAGATGATAATTTATTTATTCCATTTATCACAAATTATAGTAATAATACATTTTTGATAGAAAAAATACTAAAGAAACATTGGGGAATACTAAAGAACGATGAGCTCATAGGCTCTCTACTCCCTAAAAAACCACAAATTATTTATAAGAAGGCTCGAAACCTAAAGTCCATTCTAGCACCAACTGAAAATAAAAATAAAAATAGACATAAGATTATGAATAAAGAAAAACAAATGGATTTAAAAGGTAACACCTTAAAAGGTTTTTTTCCATGCCTAACCTGTAAGGCGTGTAAACACTCCAAAAAGGAAAAGGAATTCAAATCAACTGTTACAGGAAAATCCTATAAAATTAGAGACACTATAAGGTGCTCAGACAAATTGGTTATCTATCTAATACAGTGTAAATGTGGCAAGCAATATGTAGGGGAATCAGAAAGACCCTTACGAGACCGGATTCGTGAACATATCTGGTCGATTGAAAATCACGATTTAGATAGGAACAAAGATCTCCCTATACCAAAACACTTCATTACCTGCAATGGGGGAGATATGAAGTGTTTTTCATATATGGGTATAGACAAGTTGAAAAGGAACTGGAGAGGGGGAAATGCACAGTCAGAATTACTTAAAAAAGAGACCAAATGGATTTTCGATCTAAAATCGCTTAAACCGAACGGCCTAAACTTAGATTTCGATATAGGGTGTTTCCTTAGAGAATAAATCTTATTTGTTCCTTTCCCTTTAGTTTTGCTTGTTTTGTAAATTATTTTAACTTTTTTATTTATATTGCGGACTTAAAATTATATTTGTTGAAGATATCCATTTAGATTACTGTATGGTTCTCTATTAGGTTATACTTAAGAAGCAATATGAATTGATACTGGGACAATATAATTGACATAGAGAGTTGTTTTTGACTATTATAACCCATATTTTTTAAAAAAACTTTCAAAAAATTTTTTTTTTCCCTGTGGGGTGTGCTTTGGACGGGATAATATAGGGGGTGCAAGTGAAAAATGAAAATAAATTTCCCCTTTCTGTATGTTTATGTTTCTACGAATCCATTATAAGTAAAAATGATTGTTAATCTTAATGTTAATCTTAAAAGAATCTAAAATTGATCATCAAATAAGCTGAAATTTGAAGGGCAAATTGTGCATCTTTAAATGTATTATGAATAAGAGCAGAAAGTAACAATAGAAAAAATGTATCATTTTGTATCTGTACCGCAATTCCCTTTGTTTTGAATTAATGCCTAACCAATCATATGCAGGGGTGACGGTATAAAAGACCTGACCTCCCATCTATCAGGAGCTTGACAAAGGCCCAGACCGGGCTGAAACGCGTTGCTCCGCCCACTTTTCTAACACACAGGTGACTGGAACTAATTACCAGCGTTGAGGCCGCACAGAGACCCAGAGCACAGTTTGGTCTATCTGGCGCGAGTGCTGATACGGATCGTAAAAGACAAGAGGTTTCCTTCATTTCGGTGATCCATCCAGCAGTGACCTAATCCAGGACCGCTATAGAGAGACAGCTGGGACTTCATAGAGCATTTTCGGTGTAAGTAATAAGTGAACACCTTAAATTTGGCTCTCTTCCTGTCTGTTCATTTGGATCTCAAATCTCGTTACAGCTCCGGTTAAAACATCACTAACTTCCAGCTGACGTGGATCTTCCTTGGTTTCCAATGGGATCTTTGTTCTCTATCTCGAATTAATCATTTGTGATAGTGATTGTCTCATTGTTGTTTTAATGTTATTTTATTTATGCAATTTTATTTTGAGTTTTTAGGGATTTTATTGATACTACATTGTCAAACGCCTGATCAGAGTGTTATTTAAATTTGGTTTTAAAAGTATTTTTGTGCACGATTAAGACTGTAATAAAATTTGTTCATTTTTTACTTGCACCACTACTCTGGTTCATCCTTAAGCACATCCCTAAATTTGGGTTTATCATTTATAATCAACTACCCCAGTTTTTTACATATTTGTAAGGAATTATCATTTCCATCGTACTAAGGTAATTTATTGTTTATAGTATACAATAATTAGAATCTTTGCATTACCAATTCAAGCTACACGTTAGCGCCAGGGGTTATTATAGTAATATCCTTATTACTATTGTATGATTGATTGTGGATACTGCAAGAGCTCTGCAGAACACTAGAAACAGTTTTTCATAATGAAACACATAATAACATGATGCTTTGAATTGGTGAAGTAGGAAAGTGTAACCTAGGGAGCACATTTGTGGAGGGCTGCTGCGTGGCTGGCAAAAGCTAAATAAAAAACATTCAGAAGTTTAGTTAGGATTAACAAAATATTTGAACTATTAAATACAATAGAATTGCATCAACAAATGCATAATAAATAAACATTGTAAAAATACCGAATTTCAAATGAGCAGTATATTTTATTTTGACAGATTTCTACGTTTCCTTTCATTTCCCTGTCCCTTGTATCATGTGAAAGTCATCAGCCAATCCCAGACTAATGTACATATATACTGTGCTTAGAAGGAGCTGGTGGCTCTAAATGTGTGCACAAATAAAGACTGTGCACAATTTGATTATGGAAGTTAATTGGAAGCTGTTTAAATTATATGCTATATGTGAATCATGAAAGTTTTATTTTGACTTTAGTGTCCCTTTCATTGTTTCACCATTTGTCACTGATGAGTGAGCAACCAGTGAATGGAGACAAATAATATAATACCTAATAGCTCATATGATTGTATAGATTTATAAAATTTGTAGTTTGACCAAGATTAGCTGAAATGTCTTATGCAAAGAAAGTGCAATGCACGAATGCTTGTAAAACACTGTTAAAGACAGTAACAAACATGGAAGAGTTCTCCCTGTCAGCACCAACAATGCAATCACCCTAAACCTAATTCTAACCCCAAACTCTAATCCTAACCCCAATCCCTAACCTTTACCCAAGTCTCTTACTTTAAATCTAGTTTGCTGAACATAATATTTTTTCCCAAATGAGCAACAACATATCAGCATTCATGAGAGCTCTAAAATCCACCTACAATTTAAAGAGAAAGTGGTCTTTCATAGTTTTATGTTGTTCATCTCAGGTACCAACTGCAGCTGCCTGGTAATCTGTGTTGGCTTCTTCTTTTGTATTGCCAGTGCTCTCATTTTGCCATCTCCTCTTTGGTACCTTTTTGCTGGAATGATCTCCCAGTACGTAGTGTAATCACTAATCATGCATAGAAGTGGGCAAACATGTAAGCAGATAGAATCAAACTCACAAGTGTGTTGGCACCTTACAATTGGGGTGCTGACAGTGCAGGCTGACATAGTGGCCATCTCGCTGGCTATTGACGGCTTTTCTCAGGCGGAACGCCAAACTCTCAGCTGCAGATAGACCATGAGCTGACGGCTATTGAGGATTAGATCACATAACTGGAGCCTCCTGTGAGATTATCGGCAGATTGCCAGGTGGGAGTTTGGCATTTCTCAAGAGAATGGCCATTGAAAACCAGCATGCTGACCGATGTGAGTGTCAGCCTGCACTGTCAGCACCTTAATCTTAAAATGCCAACACACTTTTGAGTCTGATTCTATCTGCTTAGACTTTTTTCTTTTGTCACGTTCTTCAATCTTCCAATCAGAACCCGGGCCAGACTCTTGAGACGCATCAAATATCTACTGCATGCGCTAAATGAGTAAGGGGAATGTCTGTTTCTTCCAAGGACGCCAGTTGGCATGAGTTCTGATTGGAAGATTAAAGAATGTGACCAAAAATAAAAGTCTAAGAAAATAGACAGGTGGAAGAACAGCGGCATGATTTTAACAGTTTGTGAGATATTATATGTATATAGCATGGTCTATACTTTGAAAGCAGTAGTAGTATGCTCACTGTGTTCATATCATCATTCTGATTTAACTTTTCAATTATTGATATTAACTTTTAGCACTCGCTATTGGGCATTTAAATGTACACTAAAATACTAGAGAAATAAATGAAAAATGTTATTACCTCAAACGAATTGTTGCACTTGTTCAGTTTTGCACATTCCTGTTAACTGATATGCATTCATTATCATGCAGCCCCTTACAGAAATCTAGTACCTGAGGAAAATGTATGCATCTGTACTATATGAAATTAGTACTATTGAGTGCACCATATAACTGTTCATACTGAAAATATACGCCATCCACCTGTAATAACAGCACACAAATGCAAGCAGTATTGATACTCAATATATAGTGCACCAACAGTGTTAGCGCACCATACCGCTTGCAAATTGTGTACATTTGTAAGGTAAAAAAATTAAGCTCTTTTAACTGAATTATGTAAAATGGGAATTATAAACATTTTAAGAATTCATTATTTAAAATCTCACAATAAGTACTATCAGTATCACATAAGGCAATAACCCATAATTGTATTACAAATTGTACCATTTTTATATTCTGTTTACACACAAAAATAATCATATACTATAAGGTAAATAATACATTCAACATCACAGTCCTTTTTAATGATATATTACTTTTATTTTTAATACTGAATTTACAGACACGGCTACCAAAACATAGTCATCTGGATTTTAGTGGTATTTACAATGTGATAATATACATCACACAGTTTGATCTGAACACCATAGCCAAGCATGCAGAAGCTGATTTGTTCCTCTGATAATATTGTATTTATTTAGGAGAACTCCTTAGTTGAAATCATCGTATTCATTACAGTGGACAAGATCACAGTCCTGTTGCACCTACTAATAACAGGATCAGTACATACCAGGATCCCATGACAAACAACAGCAGTTTCCTACTGATAAAGATCCTAGTGCAAACATTGTCTTTTTTGTGACTGACAAACAAAACTGTATCACGGCTCTAAAGAATGAGTTGGAGCGAGTGGCATTCACATATAAATCAACAAGTCTGCTCAAACTGAATGTTACACAATACACATTTGTGTAAGCAATACAAAAAAATGTGATTTATTGTAGAGAACAAAATTGGACACAAATTGGTGTCAATTTAATACACTTTGATGCAATGAAACTGCTCTCAGTCGTCTTTAGTTAACAAACAACATGACTGTTTCAGGGGAACCAGCCCTTTTAATTAAAAAAAAAAAAAAAGATTTTCTTTAATTCATAGGGAGTGCAGGGATAGGCAAGGTGTCCATACACGGACACTGGTGTCCGTGACTAGCCCTTGCAGTGTCCGCCACAACCTTAGTATATCTTTTCTTTCTGATTAAATAATAGTAAGGAAAAAAAAATATGTAGTGTGAATAAAGTTAGTGGCTTCTATAGAGACTGCTAGCAATATTGGGTTATGGAATAAATAAAGCCTGAGTGAAATACTAGATATTTATCTGCATCTGTATAATAACACCCAGCACTATACAAAGACACAGTAGTGACACTGGCACATGCATATAGCCAGACAAGGGCTGGTTATAGAATCAGTGGTACCTGCATCAGTATAATAACCCCCAGCACTATATAATGACACAGTAGTGACACTGGCACATGGGTATAGCCAGAGGAGGGCTGGTTATAGGATCAGTGGTAGCTGCATCAGTATAATAACACCCAGCTCTATACAAAGACACAGTAGTGACACTGGCACATGGGTATAGCCAGACAAGGGCTGGTTATAGGGTCAGTGGTATCTGCATCTGTATAATAACACCCAGCACTATAGAATGTTTTTTAATTTCAAATGTACCTTGGTGTCCTTCACTAAGGTCTGTACTTTGGAAAATGTCCGCCACAGCCTTTGTCTGTGCCTATCTCTGAGGGAGTGCCAAGTGCAAAAAGGCTTCAACTATCATTTGATACTATGGTTTCCATTTATCCAGCTGCAGATGCAGTTTTGCAGCATCTTCGGTGAGGCGCATGAGCGAGCCTGCAGTTGATAGTTAAGCAGCGGTCATTACCTATATGCCAGCTCTGAGTTGGTGGATTAAAATTACCTTTGACAAATAGGGGGTGGCATTGCACAAATAGCTGCTTGTGTAATGTTAAATGCAGGCATATTGCTGCCCGCTGGCCTCATTGCCGGGATGACAGGTTCACAGAAGCAAACCTTCTCCATCTGGACTTTCTTTAAATGGGGCACACTGAGACATTACACTCCAGTCTTTAAAAAATGGAGAATCATTATTTAGTAGCCATGGCAATGATTTGGGCACCACCCCTGACAGTTGCTGCCAATATGAATTTTAAGAAAATAAGGCCTGGTGTAGTACTTGGGTGTACTAGCTCTCTTACTTGTGCATAGTTTATTATGCTTTGATAATACAAGACTCTGCTTTCTATTCTTTCTCGGGTGCTAAATTTTACTCCTCCTCGTTCTCATTCCTTATTTTTTTCTCTGTATCACTGCCAGGATTCCAAGTTTCCTATTCCACTGTTCAGCTAGCACTCATATCAATGCTCTTATTCTCTTTTGAATTAAGTGTAATCACTCTGTAAAACACTCTGTTCATTGTAAAATATAATGCTATGAAATATAAATTAGATTAATTCTGCCTACAAAGTTCGCAAAGAACACATTAAGCTTTTTTTCAATACTTGCATTCCCTCAAGCTTTAATTTTTAATGAAATCTATAAATACCTTCTCATGCTACAGCAATAAAATAGCATTTGACCAAAAAAAAAATGAAACATGATAATCATTGCCATGCATTTTGTTCAACCCATTATCTGGCTTACAAAAAAAAATGCATAAAGATTGGAAAGCAAACTGATGGTTCCTTAAATGTTCCTGACTCCAATAAATGAACTGCCTTTAGCCTTCATCTGGTTTTAATTTTCAAGACGCTGGAAACTGATCTTTTTTTTTCACTTTCTCTGTGGTGTGTTGTCCTACAGTTTCGATGTGGGAGTTTTGAGTATATCGTCATATAGAAAAGAGCAGACAGATAACCATTCTGAAGGTGATGGAAAGTTTGCATGTTGCTGACAGAACTCTGTTCTGAATCTGAACCAAGTTATTTCATAGAAAAAACAATGGAATCAAAATGCTCATAAGTTAAATTTAAAGGGACATCATACTGAAGAAAAATGGTGTCATGAATATAAAAGAGAAACAATTAAGGGCCAGGTTACAAATGGAGCGCTAAATATTGCTTTCATGAAAGTGATATTTGCGCTCCACTGAGTAATACCAGGACGTGCTAATGTGCGCTGGTATTACAAGTTCACAGCAATGCAAACGCGACCTCACGTTATCATTGCTGGGAAGCATTGCGCTCACGAGAGCACGCTTCCATAGGTTCCTGTGGGATTCTCGTTCTGATGCCGTCCGAGATGGCATCAGAACTTCATTGCAGCAAAGGGGGTAAGTATCTCTTTGATGGCAGCAATTTTAAAGATATATGTATATGATTATATACATACATATTTATATGAAGCAAAGTCCTGTGTAGGAATGCACACCATATATTTAGTAGCAGCTGCCAGGGTGCAATGTCAAAACAGTATGTACTATGCAAAAAAAGGCAGCACGCACTGGTCATTTGTAAGTAACTGGCATCTTTTTCAAATGTCCCAAAAGGTAAATCCAAAGTGATCACACCTGTATATATTTATATGTTAATATAAGCATATAAATATATATTTACAAGGAACACACAGTTCACATAGACCACAGTGTAAAGGCACTTTACCCCCAAAATAATGCTTAGTGAAGTAATTTTATTAGAAAATAAAGATGCTGCTATCTTTATTTTTTAATAAAATATGCTAGACTGTATTTTGGGGCCATTTGGGGCAGATTTATAAAATTAACCAGTGATCTGATCTCTGGTTAGTTTTATAAGCGCTAATTGCTACCGCAAGCTTGTGGTAGCAATAACCAGCCACTTATAATAGCTGATTAATTATCACATGCCCACAAAAAGGCAAATTTGTCCATTTGCTGGCTCACATTATTTAGCGCTCCACTTGTAATCTAGCCCTTAGTAAATTAAATCTATAATTTTCAATGACATGGGTTAAAGGGAAAGTTGACTCAAGTAAGCTGATAAGAGTTCACTGTATTACAAGCAGCTGCAGGAATGGTCTGGACTCTTTCCTTTTCCCACACTCCACTCCACTTGCTTCCTCTTTTTAAATATATTTTCTATAAAGAATACTGCAGTATTCCTATGTTCAATGTCTTTGGCACTTTTAACAGACAAAATCAGCCATTTCAAATGTCAAAATAAAGGTAAAGAAGTTGTGTTTATCTGGGAACACATTAAACGTATCACTTGTATGCTAATGATTCCCAAATCTATCCCTACTGCAATTTCCTCTTGGATGTCTTCTCACTGCCTCCAGCTCAATCTTTTTAAAACTGAGCTGCTTCTTTTTCCCCCCTCTCCTAGGCATCCCTACACCTGATATTTCTCTTACTATAGGAGACTCTATTGTCAACAGTTTATCCCAGATCAGCTGTCTTAGTGTCACACTTGACTCTGAACCTCCATTCACTTAACATATTCAAGTGCTTCCCAAATCCTGCTGTACATACCTACAAACCATTTCTACTATTTCCCTTACTAAAGAAACTATAAATATTCTATCATTTGTCACGTATTGACTATTTACTTCTAAATGGCCCTCCCAAATCCTGCCTCTATCATGAATGATCCAACTAAACTGATCCAGCTGTCACCAATCAGCTTCCCTACTCTGTCCCTATACTAACGCCCCTTACACTTTAGAATACAGCTCAAACTATTAAACTATTAACCCTAACCTGCAAAAACTATGGGCTAGTTTACAAGTGGAGTGCTAAATTATAAAAACGGGCCATTATAGATCTCTGGTTAATTTTATAAATATGCCCCAAAATATTGTCTAGTGTAGTTTATTAAAAAATAACACACAACGCAATATTTTGGGGTTAAATTTGGTGAGTGGGGAACTGAAAAGTGCCTTTACATTGCGGTCTATGGGAACTGTGTGTTCCCAGTAAATATATATGTTTATTCTTATATAGAAAATATCAAGAAGTGTTACCAGCGCTCAGTCGTACCACCAAAAATAACCAATATAACCAAATGTAGCACCTGTTATAGGTGTTGTAGGTAGATTTCTGTGCCTGTCTAAGAAGTGTGAAAATGTGGGATATAAATGTTCCCTGCGAACTCTTTAGACTTGATGGGTGTAGGTATTGAGCTGCATGAATGTACGATTCAGTGTACCCCTGACACTATTTGAAAAATTACATAAAAGAGAATCGATATCAGAAGAAATTCAGCGCTACAAATATACCAGATGTAATTGTGTATAAATGATAGTATGTCAAATATATCAAATGTATCAAATATTATTGTGTCAAAAACATATACACAGCGATAAACGTCTCTTAAACGGTGTAGAAAAATGTCCTTGATTACAAAAAAGTAATGCAAATAGTCTATTAGGATAGAGTCTGTTAGATATACAAGTTCCTGGTTATTTTCGCATTTAGGCAAAAAAATATAAAAAAAAAATATCAATAGTAATAGTAGTAATAAAACTGCAACATAGGGCACTAAAAGACAAGTGGTATTCCCTTACCAGAGTGTACCTCAATCATATGAGGTAATGTCTGCGCATCTGGTTAAATATCTCTGATCTGTCTTGGTTTCTCCTCCTGTCTTAGAAGATATCCTGGTATTTGTCTTCCATGCAGACTTGTGTATGGTACTTTCACCCTTGAAGAACTCCCGGTCTTTGGTATTGCTGACTTGGTGTCTCCCCGCAGTATGGTAGTTCAATCAGGATCTTGGCTCAATGTGTTCAGCTATCGCCCAGTTCGTTGCTGCTCATTCAATGAAGGATACCTTAAAAACAGGCAAGCACTCCGCCAACTGGAACTGAACCCTAGAAGAAATTCTCAAGGAGGGAGGGCGGGAGCTTCTTTCCCAATTGCTTATCTGGAAATTGGGAAAAGAAGCTCCCGCCCTCCCTCCTTGAGAATTTCTTCTAGGGTTCAGTTGGCAGAGTGCTTGCCTGTTTTTAAGGTATCCTTCATTGAATGAGCAGCAACGCACTACTGGGCAATAGCTGAACACATTGAGCCAAGATCCTGATTGAACTACCATACTGCTGGGAGACACCAAGTCAGCAATACCAAAGACCGGGAGTTCTTCAAGGGTGAAAGTACCATACACAAGTCTGCATGGAAGACAAATACCAGGATATCTTCTAAGACAGGAGGAGAAACCAAGACAGACCGGAGATATTTAACCAGATGCGCAGACATTACCTCATATGATTGAGGTACACTCTGGTAAGGGAATACCACTTGTCTTTTAGTGCCCTATGTTGCAGTTTTATTACTACTATTACTATTGATATTTTTTTTTATTTTTTTTTGCCTAAATGCGAAAATAACCAGGAACTTGTATATCTAACAGACTCTATCCTAATAGACTATTTGCATTACTTTTTTGTAATCAAGGACATTTTTCTACACCGTTTTAGAGACGTTTATCGCTGTGTATATGTTTTTGACACAATAATATTTGATACATTTGATATATTTGACATACTATCATTTATACACAATTACATTTGGTATATTTGTAGCGCTGAATTTCTTCCGATATCGATTCTCTTTTATGTAATTTATGCTTATATACATATATATTTATATTTGCTGCCATCACTGTGTGAACACAATAATAATAATAATAATATTTACAAATATACATAGGAATATCTATTTCAAAATACATGAAGTATATTCCCCTATGTTGTAATGTGAAATATTTGCAGGTCATAAAGTTAAACACTTAATTAAATATGAATATTACATAAATATGATTTTTCATGTTTTCAGCTACTTGACTGCAAAGGGCTCCAATGTGCTTATAGCATATATATATATATATATATATGCATATGCATTTATGCGTTTATATGTGTATATATGTCTGTAAATATAAACAAATAAATATATTATGTATCTCTTTGTTAAAAATCCTTTGCATGTTTTTTCTTCTTCTAACACCTGAGAGCTCATATATGTGTTTTGTGCAACTTTTTGAATTGCTTAATAGTTAACCAGAGCTCTGAAGTGGCAGTAACCCGACGCACATTAAATTGAATTGTGCTCAAGCGAAGGCGTTTACTTTTAACTTTTAATACACGCGCTATGTCCACGTGCAACGTTATGCCAATAAGGTCAATTTGTCATTAATGCAATAAAAAGATGTTCATTAAACTCGAAATTTAATCTAAATATATTTAATTCCAGCATATTTGTCTGTAACATAAAATAATTAAATAGAATCAATAGCACTAAGTATGTATTAATTAGCAATATGTAATGTCTCACTGCTTTTTAAGGGAACTAATAGCAATTGCAGCACCAGATCTTCATCAGGAATGACCTCATGGGTGCTTGCCAGACCTCCAGCTGTAGCATTATCTAAGTATCAGTTCATTCCCCTAGGCAGATATACTCACTACATGTGAGCACATTTCTGGGTCAAGGGAGTGCCATGTCTTCACAGCAGGAGGTATGGTATTACAAAATGCTTCTTTTGTGCAAATATACTTGTAATGTTTTCTGACAGAAAGGGAGGGAGGAGAGCAGTAAAAAAAAAATCATTATGACCAGACCAGAAGATTAGTTAATGCATTAAGTTCTACATTTTCAGCAAATTATTTAGTGCTTCTTGATTTGAATGGTAGATAATTCACACTGCATACCATATTCAAAATTCAAACGAGTGTCACCAGGTACCAGAAATGATAACTCCCAGTTTGTAGTCTGCTATAAAGGGACACTGTAGTCTAAGAGGCAAATCATTACTGATTTCCATTTACTTTGGGTACATTTAAAAAGCAGTTAGTGTTTTCATTAAACAATTTAAGAGAAAACTTGACATTTCTGCTGAAGTATTATTATTATTATACTTTATTTATGAAGCGCCATCATATTCCGCAGCGCTGTCCATGGATACAGTTCATTTAAATAAAACAATAATATAAAACTTCTAAGACACAGGACAACATTTACAAACACATACAGGAGGAATTGAGGGCCCTATTCCCATGGGAACTTACAATCTAGAAGTAAAATAAACCATTATATTTTCATTTCCAGTAACAAATAATTTTCATGCAGCTGCTAAGCCCCTTGTCTGCCAGAGGAGGCTGAAATGATTCTGGCAGTCAAGGAGTTAACGTTACAGTTTTAAAAAATGTGAAACTTATGCACATTATTACTATTATTACATTTCTATAGTGTCATCAGACGTATGTATTGCAAGATAGGTTGTCAACAGAGATTTGTTGCAAAAATGACATTCTCTGTTTTGTTACTGATCCTAGCTTACTATACCACAAAAAAATATTTAACACATAGGTAAGGTACAGCTCAGGAACCCCAAGCCTTGCTGCTCCTGCGCAGAGCATGGTCCATGGGCCAATTAGGAGCAGCGGTTGCATCTAGCCGCCAATAGCCAATGGTTTATTGTTTGAGGCCTGCAACTCGTATTACTTATGTAAAAAATATTAGGTTAATCACAGCACCACTAAAGCATTCTATCCACGGTCAAAAAATTCTAATGAAGAATTATTTAGATATTTAGGGTGCAAGAGTCTAGTAAAACCTCCAATTCTACCATATACAAATAACAAAAAAGAACTCAGCACACCTCAATTTAACAAAAAAATTTAAATGCATTTTATTATAAAGTATCTAAATACAATTCTATAGTATGAATCCACAACTTTCAGTCCATCCACACATGCAAAACACTTTCATTCATAAAACAATCAGATTCAACACAGGCGTCCCTGGAAGAATCAACAAAGGCTCTCAAAAAACCGCTATTATATCTTAGAAAGTTCATTTAGATGAAAAAATGGACAGTCCCTTAGACATGCAGAACTTTTCACAGTTATATTTAAATGTATAATCTTTGATGCAATTTATCAGATACAGTTGCTGTGAAAATGTTTTCTTTTGATTACAAACATATCCTCTTAGGCATGAGATTTGAATAACATTTTGAAAGATGTAATCATTCCCTTGTTCAGCATACACCTTTTCATGATAGGTATAAGCACATCTATAGGTTAGTGCAAAACAAGACAAAAGCCGTTAGTTCATCCAGCATATGTATTAAAGTCAATCTTGTGTTAACACTCAGTATACTCCAAGGCTCTTTCCAAGTTCCCCTCTTTAAACCACACTTGCGGTCGGGTAATATTCAGCCCGGGTATCAGTGCATAACTATTCTAACAGTTCATGTTGTAACATATGCATAAAGTTTCTATCACTTCCCAGCATTAGAATGTTAGTGAATTAGAGCGTCTCTAATGTGGTAGAAGCCGTGAGTTAAATCAGCATGTGTATCACCAATCATCTGTATTGCGTCTGAATTAGTATAGAAGCTGGCCAGTTAGAACATGCATGTTAATTAGCTTTATAATACTTGCGATTTCATGTCCTTTCGAACAAATGGAGATACCCCCGACTTTTATCCACTCGTGCGGACGGGAGAACAAACACCACTTGATTCGGTCTTGTATCCTTATAGAACAACGGCTCTTTTCTGTAATCTTTTTGCATCAAAGTCCTTGTATCAACAAGCAGTTTAGTGAGCTGCCTTACACTCCGACGTGCGTTTCGGGACTCCGCCCTTTTTCAAGGAGTATACGTCATCATGGAAACGGCCTCCTTTAGAAAGGCCCAAGCGTGATTCTATTGGTGCATTCACACACACCTATCTAATGCGTCACCCATTCAACTATCATGTGAAACATAAACAATATAAATTAAGACTATATTAAAACTAACTAAATGTGATAATCTCACTTAGAGAGATTAATATTTATTACTTATGTGTTTAAGCCCCTTGAGGGGATTAAACATATAGGGCTAGATTACAACTGGAGCACAAAATGCAAGAAGTATGGAGCGCTAATGTAGTTTGCACATAATCCATACCATAGTACATTTTTCTAGAACAAAAAAAGTACTTTCTGCAAGCCTAATGGCTAGCCCAGGCACAATATTAACCAAAAATTGTTATGTTTTGTTTTGCTTTTCTTTTCTAGTGGTTTAGATATTGACAGCAGGGGAATTTTTTTGCATTGGGTCTAGTGATTATGGGGGTTTGACGGATATGGTTTTTTAGTGGAGGTAAGGTTAACTTTGATCGGGGGGTGGTTATGGCAAATAATGGATTATGGATTAATAGTGTTGGGGGTCTGGCAGCTATGGGTTTAGTGGTGGGGGATTATTGTGATTGGGGGTTATGGCAGTTGGGATTAATTGAGATATAATCTGATGGTTAGGGGTTAAAATAGGTTGGGCTGTTTAGCAGTTGGTGGTTTTATTAGTGGGAGTTAATTGTGATAGAGGATATGGCACTTAGATTGTTGATTGCAATAGGTGTGTCATGAGATACAGGACACAGCATAGAAGGTACAACGCTATTTTATTGCAGAGCATAAAGGTATACAGCTTGCACAACACATCTAATTTAGTAACTGCGACATAGATAATAACGGCTATAAGCCACGCCCCATCCGGCGGTGACGTCACACTCCCACTCTCATCACAAGGTGGTTTAAGAGTTAATATCATTTAGGGGATTTTAGCAGTGGGGGTATTGTGACAATGACTTGTAATACCAAACTGAGCTATACTGATTGCATGACGCAGATCGCAAAATAGCAAGACGAACACAATAAGTATTGGTCAGGTAGTAATGTAGACTATAGTAGGGTAGGATCAGTAAGTCTGGGCAATGATATCTGATATGGAAATTAAATTTTCAAAAGAGTCTCCATGATGTCACCACAGTAAGCACAGTTGCAAGAATTGTGCACAAGTTTTACTAAGTACATGACAGATCTTCATAGCTCTAATTTCCCAGGGATTAATAACTTTTGTGTAACTGGCTCTTTATACTGTGATTTCATAGTCTACCATCTAGACATAAACTGTAACTTCAGAAAATGACATAACTGTCAGGGAAAAGACAAACAATCCCATTAGTGCTTTTAGAAGTGCGATCTCAGTATGTCAGACTTATGAATTCAGATAATAAGCTGTTCTCAGTCAAAATGCACAATAGGAAATGTACATTAAACATACATATTAATTTCAAGAGAACTTCCTATAATTTTCTGATTATGCATCATTGAAGGTAATCTGTTACACACTATATAGATATGAAGCCATTAATAAATATATAAGAGGGTCTCTCTACATATAAATCATTTTATTGCATCAATATTCACAGTTCAAGTTCACAGATGAGTACAGAAAAAAAGATCTAGTTAGCTCTCAACATTTCCAGCCAGTGAGCTTCTGTCTTACAGACCAGCGTTCTGTCAAAATCAAACAACTTAAAAGGACATTAGTCAAAATTAAACATTCACAATTAAGATAGAACATTTAATTTTAAACAACTTTCCAATCTACTTCTTGTATATAATTTACTTCAGTCTTTTGGTATCCTTTGTTGAAAAGCATACCTAAGCGGTCTCAGGAGAAGCAATGCACTATATGGAGCTAGATGCTGATTTTTGGCTGCATATATTTGCCTCCTGTTATTGGATCATCTGAGGCATTCAGCTAGCACCCATTAGTGCATTTATGCTTCTTCAACAATGGAGACCAAGAGAATGAAGCTAATTAGATAATAGAAGTAAACTGGAAAGTTTTTTTTAACTATTTTATCATGCCTAAAGGGGCACTGAACCCAATTTTTTTCTTTCATGATTCAGATAGAGCATGAAATTTTAAGCAACTTTCTAATTTACTCATATTATCAATTTTTCTTTGTTCCTTTACTATCTTTATTTTAAAAGCAGGAACATAAATCTTACCAGCCAGCCCATTTTAGGTTCAGCACCATGGATAGTGCTTGCTTATTGGAGGCTTACATTTACCCACCAATAAGCAAGCATAACCCAGGTTCTCAACCAAAAATGGGCCGGATACTATGCATCACATCCCTGCTTTTTAAATAAAGATATAAAGTGAACAAAGATAAATTGATAATAGCAGTAAATTAGAAAGTTGCTTAAAATTGCATGCTCTATTTGAAACATGAAAGAAAAAAAATTGGGTATAGTTTCCCTTTAAATAGTACTTTTTCTTATACATGGTGACAAATAAAAAAAACTACAAAGAAAAAGGTCATTTGAAGTATAATGATACACATAGAAGAAGAAGAATTTGTTATCTGGATTAAATCCATGCCACCTCTTTGTAACACTATTGACAAAAGATGATTGGTTCAATATTATATTTAAAGGGACAGTAAAGCCACAATTAAACTTTAGTTATTCAGTTAGATTATGCAATTTTAAACAACTTTCCAGTTTACTTATATTATCTAATTTGCTTTGTTTTTTTATATCCTTTGTTGAAAAGGTAAGTTAGGGGCAGCATTGCAGTACTGTAAAGATAACTTTAATATATGAATGTCTAATTACATTAAAAGGTACCATGATTACTCAAGTGAGATTTTCAGGATATTATCCCCAGTTTGAGCACACACTTTCAAAAAAGTTCTCCACCCATGACCTTTTGGCTGCCAAGAATTTTATAGTATAAAGAGCAGTGGAAAATTAAAATTTTACACTCATTTGTCTCATGAGCGATAGGAACAAACAAGATTTGTATCAAATGTACAACTGAGAAAAAAAATGCAGTGAACTTTTAATGAACAACATATCTCACTAAATATGTCTCACTAAAATCATTCTGTATAAAGCAGATGCAATGACCAGTTCTCTAAATTAACCAAGCATTCTATTTTTAGCATCAGAATGTTAAAACAACTTGAAAAAAACAAAAAACAAAATTGAAACAGCACATAAAAAGCTTAGATTAATATCAGGTAGATTACAAGTTATTCACGCTATGGGGTTTTTAACGAACGCAACAAAAGTTGCGTTATTTAACCCTCCATAATGCAGCCATTACAAGTTTTGAACCAGCCGGCTTGTGCGTGCGATATTGTTGCGTTGAGCTCCATACCGCACAAAAAACAAGCTCTGCTTGGAAGTGCTTGTGCACGCTTTCCCCATAGACATCAATGAGGAGAGCGGGTTAGAAAAAAACCTAACACCTTATTATTATTATTATCAGGTATTTGTAGAGTGCCAACAGGTTCCGCAGCACCTGCGATTGTGGAATGAAAAGCTCCGTAACGCAGCCCCAGTAACGCAGTCTATAGGGAAATTTTTTACGTTTAAACCTAAAACCCTAACATAAACCCCACGTCTAAACACCCCTAATTTTCCACCCCCGACATCGTCGACACCTACATAATGTTATTAACCCCATAATCTGCCGCTAGTTATTAACCCCTATTCCCCTGCACCCCAACATCATATTGCCCTAAGTTAAACAGCTCTTTTACCTGAAAAAAATACAAAAAGACACACTAACATTACAAACCCCCAACCCCCCAAACACACAAAATAAAAAAAAATATCTACAAAAACCTAATCTACCCATTGCCCTTAAAAGGGCATTTGTATGGGCATTGCACTTAAAAGGGCATTTAGCTCTTTTGCATTTGCCCTGAAAAGGGCATTTAGCTCTTTTAAGAAAGCCCAAACCCTAACCTAAAAAAAAACCCCACCCAAAAAACCCTAATAAGAAACCTAACACTAACCCCCAACGATCCACTTACAGTTTTTGAAGTCCCGCTTGAACGATCTTCATTGAGGCGGCGAGAAGTCTTCATCCAGATGGCCTCTTCTATCTTCACCCAGTCAGCGAGAAGTCTTCATCCAGGCAGCCTCTTCTATCTTCATCCAGGCGGCATCTTCTATCTTGATCCCGGCGGCGCAGAGTGGGTCCACCCTGAAGACATCCGGCGCAGAGCATCCTCTTCATACTGTCGCCGCCGTACAGTGAATCTTCAATGCAAGGGAACCATTTCAAAATGGCACCCCTTGCATTCCTATTGGCTGAAAATCTTTAATCAGCCAATAGGAATCAGAGCTGCTAAATTCCTATTGGCTGTTCAAATCAGCCAATAGGATTTAAGCAGCTCTCATTCTATTGGATGATGAATCAGAGACCACCTGGATGAAGACTTCTCGCTGCCTGGATGAGGACTTCACCGCCTGGATGAAGATAGAAGAGGCCGCCTGAATGAAGACTTCGCCGCCTGGATGAAGATAGAAGAGGCCGTCTGGATGAAGACTACTCGCCACCTAGATGAAGATCGTTCAAGCGGGAAGTGGATCGTCTGGGGTTAGTGTTAGTTTTTGTTTTAAGGGTTTTTTGGGTGGTTTTTTTTAGGTTAGGGTTTGGGCTTTCTTAAAAGAGCTAAATGCCCTTTTCAGGGCAAATGCAAATTATCTAAATGCCCTTTTAAAGGCAATGCCCATACAAATGCCCTTTTCAGGGCAATGGGTAGATTAGGTTTTTGTTAGAGTTAGGTTTATTATTTTGGGGGGTTGGTTGGGTAGTTGGTTTTACTGTTGGGGGGTCTTTGTGGTTTTTTTTTTCAGTTAAAAGAGCTGTTTGACTTAGGGCAATGCCCTACAAAAGGCCCTTTTAAGGGCTATTGGTAGTTTATTGTAGGCTAGGGAGTTTTTTATTTTGGGTGGGCTTTTTTATTTTGATAGGGCTATTAGATTAGGTGTAATTCTTTTTTTTATAATTTCGTTTGTTATTTTTCGTAATTTTGTGTTTGTTATTTTTTGTAATTTTGTCTTTTTTATTTTTTGTAATTAAATAGTTTGTAATTTTTATAGTAGTGTTAGGATGTTTTTAATGTGTAGTTTAGTTTTCTTTCATTGGTAGTTAGTTTAATATTATTTAAATAGTTAAATTAGTTTAATTGTTAGTTTAAACTTAGTTTTTTTAATTTGACAGGTAAGATTTAATTTAAGATAGGGAAATTGTATATTTTAAAATAAAATTAGGGGGGTGTTAGATTTAGTGGTTACTAGTTTAAATTAGTTTATTGTGATGTGGGGGGCTATTGGTTTAGGGGTTAATAGTTTAATTTAGTATATTTTGTTATGGGGGGCTTGCGGTTTAGGGGTTAATAGGTTTATTATAGTGGCTTGCGGTGTAGGAGGGGTTAATAACTTTAGTATAGTGGGAGCGATGTGGGCGGACAGCAGATTAGGGGAATAATAATCTTTAAATAGTGTTTGCGATGCGTGAGGGTGGCGGTTTAGGGGTTAATAACTTTATTTTACTGGTGACGATGTTGGGGAACGGCGGAATAGGTGTTTATAAATTGTTTTAGTGGCGGCGATGTCGGGAGTGCCAGATTAGGGGTTAATAACTTTAATATAGTATTTGCAATGCGGGAGGGCCTTGGTTTAGGGGTTAATAGGTAGTTTATGGGTGTTTATTGTACTTTGTAACACTTTAGTTATCAGTTTTATGTAACAGATTTGCAGCGTAAAACTCATAACTACTGTTGTCAGACTGCGAAACGGATCTTGACGGTATAGGATGTAACGCAAGCTTTTTAGCCGCATTGCAAAACTCATAATGGCTCTGCTATGGAAGTCCTTTGAAGCCGGAGAAGCGAATTCCCCTCCTGCCGTTCCTCTCTTCTTACGTCAGCAATGACGAATACAGCATCCTCCAATCACTGCTTCCCCCCAGGGGAATCATTGCCTGAGGCAACGCCGTGATTGGAGGAGGCCGGATTCATCCCTGCTGACGTATGAAGTGACAAGCGGAAGGAGGGGAAATCTCCGGCCTCAAGAAGAAAAGGTAAGTATTTTAACAAAAACGGTGAAATGTAAACTTTCATGAATGACAGTGCTCCTGTTTTTAATAGTATTTTTAAAAACAGGGTACTTATTCTTGAAAATTGGCATTCACTTTAAATAAAGGAAGTGTAAGGCATCAGGAGCTGATGAGTGTGTGTGTTTGTAACATTGTTGCTAGTGAGGGAGGTCAAGTTTTTTCTTACTTTATAGGAAGATGCCAGTAGTTCATCCACCTCTTTTCGTCTGGACTCAAAAAGCTTCCTACCCTCCCTTCCTCCCCTTTGTTTATTTGTGCTGCAGATTGGGTGGCTTTCGCTTTAGGGGCAGTTAGTGTGTCTTGGCCTGTGGAGGGTTAGCTCCGTAAGTCTTGGGTTGGTAGTTTTTTTTCTTCCCTCGGTTCAACATGCTGTTCGACTAGCTAACCTGAGACCTACTGGTTCGGAGTTGTTCTATGTATATAACATACTCGCTGGGTGGTTGATTTAGGCTCAGGCTGCGGACAAAGAGATGGTCAAGTCATTGCAGGAGGGGCGACATCCTCTGGTGCGTTCCTGTGGGTGCTTCTCCTGGTATGTGACTGGACGAAGAGCTCCTCTTCATATGCCTTTGTCAAATTGTGTTGTAGCCGGGCTCTGCTGGATGTCATGGCATGGGCCCTGGTTAGTTTAGCATGGGTTAGTTACCTAGGACCCGATTTTCCCCCACTTAAGTTTATCTTTAAACTTTTTATGCCAGATGTTCTGCGCTGGTAAATAAATATGACCCACTGGTCTTTAACTTTCAATTCTGTCTCATTATCTTATTTACTTGCTATTCGATCTATTAAACTTTAGTTTAAATATTTTTATCCTCAGGGACGATAGGCATTTAATCTCTTATGAGCTGAATTTCTGCAGTAAAAAAAGAAAGTCTCAAAAATGGACCATACTTTAATTGTCATCTGGAAGTTACATGTAAGTTATGTGAAAGCACTATGGGGACGATTTATGTAAGTGCGAGCGGACATGATACGATGTAGCGTATCATGTCCTCCGCACATCGATAAATGCTGACAGCAAACGCTGTCGGCATTTATCATTGCAGAAGCATTTCTTGTGAACTGCTTGTGCAATGCCGCCCCTGCAGATTCACGGCCAATCGGCCGCTAGCAGGGGTATCAATTAGCCCGATCGTATAGGATCGGGCGGATTTAAGACCGCAGCCTCAGAGGCAGGGGACAAGTTATGGAGCAACGGTCTTTAGACCTCTGCTTCATAACTGCTGTTTCTGGCGAGTCTGAAGGCTCACACGGAAACAGGGGCATCAAGCTCCATTTGGCGCTTGATAATTGGGCCCCTTTGAGTTTAGGAGACTTTGTATATTTTCCACAGCCAGATGCTGGACACATAATATAATGACCCACATATGGAAAACTATACGTTGGGTTAATGTCATCTAGATATCTGAACATAATGTAATAATTTGTATGAAAAAAAAACACATATAAAGAGAAAATAAGAATGATCCTAGAGGTATGATGTTCCCCTATTAGTCAAAGGGTTTTCATAAAGATATATCAAACTTTAAGGTTTTATGCTCCAGATATCATAATTTATGATTGACAAAAAATGTTAAAAGAATATTAGGTACTGGATGATTTACAAAATAATAATAAGGTACTAACACCAGTTGCTGACAAAGTATGTGTGTGGGGGTTTACACAGGATGAAATGGATTATTTAGCACTTTAGTTATGAGTTTTATGTTACGGCGTTGTACCATAAAACTCATAATTACTGACTTTTAAATGTGTTTCGACTCTTAACAGGGTAGGGTGTACCGCTCACTTTTTGGCCTCCCAGGACAGACTCGTAATATCAGCACTATGGAAGTCCCATAGAAAAAAGACTTTACAAAGTTTACTTAAGTCGTTTTGCGGTAAGGCCAAAGAAGTGTTGCGTGACCCTAAACCTGCAAGACTCGTAATACCAGAGGGCGTAAAAAAGCAGCGTTAGGACCTCTTAACACTGCTTTTTTACCCTAACGCTCAACTCGTATGTACATATGTAAACTTTTTTGTTTTTAATCCATCTGTGAAAGGGTAAAATGAGTGCACATAGTAATGCTTCTATCGCAATGTTATGCTGGCCCACATGGATGAATTTTTTTTTCTTATGACATTTCCAGCGAACATCCAATCAACATGTGTGTCATTTGACAATCTTGAAGTCCAGCCCATTTAAAGCCCTTAGAAAGCCTATGTAGAGAGTGGGTGTGTCTGCTCTATACATCACAGCCCAGCCAAAAGAGGAAATTAATAGGGGCGGAGGAACAGACAATGCCAAGTAAGATATAAAACTTTTATTATAAAATATATATACACTTTATGTTTATTATGTGGTTTTACTTGCAAACTAATATATTTTTTATTGCAACATTCTTATAGTCTGAAATTTACCATCACTTTAACGGGACATTATACACTAGATTTTTCTTTGCATAAATGTTTTGTAGATGATCCATTTATAAACCCCATTTAAAAAAAAATGTATAGTTTTGCTTATTTTTAAATAACATTGCTCTGATTTTCAGACTCCTAACCAAACCCCAAAGTTTTAGAAGAATACTGATGTATTCCTCCTTAAGCTTGCTCATGCTTCTGTTTGTGTAAAGACTCTTTTCATATGCAGAGGAAAAGGAATGGGGGAGGGGGGAGTGTCTACTCGCTTGAAATTGATACCTAGGTAGATTCAAAAGATGTTGATTGGTGGCTGCACATATATGCCTCATGTTATTGGCTCATTTAATGTGTTCAGCTAGCTCCCAGTAGTGCATTGCTACTTCTTCAACAATGCATACCAAATTATATAATAGAAGTAAATTGCAAAGTTGTTTAAAAATTGTGTGCTGTATCTGAATCATGAAAGAAAAACAATTCGATTTCATGTCCCTTTATGATGCAATCGGTGAGTAATGTAAAATAATGTCAAATATCTTAATTAAGGAATCTGACATAATAAAGAAAAGGGAGCTAACAAATAGGAAGTGTAGAAACAAAATGATAGAATGAAGCAATACTTGTCATTATTTTCATGATACATGAAGGGTTACTACTTTCTAATTATATATACACATTTTTAATGTAAGTAATTACATTTACTGTAAAAACAGCATCTGTTTCTTCAGCCACTGATTTAACTTGAAAAAAAACTACTCTTTTTTTGTAGTACACATTTATATCAAATTATCAGACCAAATTGTTTCTGTGTTCTGTAATATTCTATTTTATTGAAACAAACACTTCTGAAAAGGCTAAATTCTAAGTAATGGTCATTGTTTATTAACATTACTTTTCAATACAAAAACGTTACAATAAAAACAAAAAATGTTATTCCCTGGAAAAAAACAAAGGTTCACATAATATACTCTAAATATAGAAACACTTATGCTTATGTATAATAAGACAAACAATTATACCATTATAAGCAATTATCACCTTCCCACAGAGACATAAAGACCAGACCTATTCAAATCGGCAATGAGAAATGTTGTAAGTGCTAACAAACCTTCAGTTAGATAGATCATTTAACCACTGGCCAGACAATGAAAGCGAAAATGACTTCCTATTGATTACACAAATGAAAAATGTTGAACGATTAGTGATAGACTGAAAAAGACTTTGCATTTGGTGATGTAGAAAAATTGTGAAGGAAGCAAGTGAAGCTTGTGTAGAACTAAGGAATATAGAAAAAGATTAAAGTTACATTAAAAACAAATAAGAATGCATTCTCTAAAGAAGTCTGGTAGCATGAAATTCATTAGATTATCACTGTGTGCCACCTAGCTATGCTATTAAGGATGTGCTTGAGCTAGAGTGGCAATTTGGAGAGACACCATTAGGAAATACCCTCTGACCTTAGCAATGATTTTTATGTTTTTTGTGATTTTATGTATACAGCTGTTTACAGAGCTTCTTAGCATTCACAGATGAAAGCAGCTTCTGAAGACCAGCTTGGAGATTGGAGTGATTGGCTAGGCTCTTCACATGATTATTTATATCATGTGGTTTGAGCCAGAAAGGATCAAACCTTTGTGTAGACATTCAACCTTTATATACACTGGAGTGACAAAAGATTTTTTTTTGTAAGAAAATGAAAGTTGTTTAAAATTGCGTGCTCTGTCTGAATCATTAAAGTTTAACTTTGACTTAAGTGTCTCTTTAAATTATATACATCAATTACATGTTATCATAAGGTTTATCAGAAGCCACATTTGAAAGAGGAGACTCTGCTTACTCATTGGCATGATGAAGGGGCATTCGTGTTCCGTTTGTTTATTTTTGAGAGACAGTTGCATAGGTTTGACATCTGCCTCCTTTCTCTGTCGTAACCTTGTATCAAGTGTATTAAATATTTACTATTTTTTTATATCAGTCATGTGCTATGTAAAAGGCCAGGTTACCCATAATTAAAAAATATATATTCTCCTCATTCTCTTTCAGCTTGGTTATTTATGAGAAATTAAGCCAGACATATCTTACATAAATAAAGCCATTTAATTTAAACTTTTTCCTCATTCGTTTAATCCATTCAGAATGTGGTGAGAAACATGAAAAAGATGGGCCTGTTGCTGTTTGAAAAACAGGCTAGAGACCCTTTGGGATTCCTTTTTATTTTATTTTATTTTAAATTTAGATCTTTAAAAAAAAAATGGAAGGAATATCCTTAATATTTAAATATCAAGCATGAGTTATGGCATTTGTTCTAGTATATTACAGTTGCCGAGATTTAATAAAAGCCATTTGTGCAACTAATACCTCACGCAAAAAAACACATCAACATCACAACTCAAAAATGATGGAATTTACATTTGTTCCTAAACCATTTTCACATGCACCAGTTGTGAGTCATTCTCACTACAGTGGCACTAACAGGGGGTGGCTGCCCTCCATGTGCCCCCCAACTGTGATCGGACCTCATTTGCCCGTAACCACTTTGCCCAGGTTCCCGACAGCTCTGCCTGATCCTGTCAACTGCATGACCCATTTCACCCATGGACCACCTGCCCCATCAAAATCCTGCCCTGCCATCCAGCAAGTGACCCCCACTATAAGAAAATCTGGGAGACATCACTGTCTCCATTATAATCAATAGAGCTAGAGCAGCATATATCTCATATTCCATCACAAGCTCCACTGTGAAGGATACTGGCATCACAAAAAAAGTCTTCAAAACAGATTAGTACAGAACAGATTAGTTAAAATTAAAAAAATGTCTCTACGAAACAATACTCTCTAACATATGCAAAACGTGAAAACAGTTCAAGACAAGTAAAAAAAATAAAAACTAGACAACCTCGTCAGCTTTGAAATAGTAAGACACAACCATATATTAATAATATATAAATATATTATTATATATAAGAGGCTTTTGTTAAACAAAAACAAATTTAAATGTTTTAGGAATATTCAGTATTCATTTAGTTTAACTATACAAAAAAGGGGGAAAAGAAAAGTGGACAATTGTAGAGCTCTCAAAGAAGTATATAAAACCTATGCTATTTGATGGCAAGGAAAACCACCAAAAATGGGAAAGAAATGTAAAACTTAACATTCAATAATCATGGATAAAAATATATGTAAACAAATGTGTGTATTAAAACTTGAATTAAAAAGAGATATGGAGTACCAGTAGTCACACAGAAGAACCTGAATATAAACGATAATTAGATGAAGGGCACCACACAGACCAGCACAAACAACACGCTAGTGTGCTGCATAAGGAACCATATCTAAAAAAGAGGATTAACTTCACAACAAGTTACGCTATAAAGTGCAGTCACAAAGCAAGTAAGTACAGGTCTGTGTAATAGCCACCGCTGGGTAGAGCAATTAGAATTAGTTACACAAGTTAGCTATTAGAAAACCAAAGTATAGACAATTAATGTGACTACTGCCCTCAAAGGATACGCATGATGTGCATTTCGCCGTTACAGGGCTTTGTCAAAGGCTAACCTGAGTTGGTAAAGCCTCCCTGCCTAAGAACTATCTACTGGCCGATCAGGGGTGAGTATCGCTACACACCCCTACAATGAGCCTATCACGGTAATCGCCATCTTATTGGGTGAGGAGACATCATGTGATTAAGAAAGGAGAGTATAGCCAATCAGACGTTACCAAAAACGTTATAGTCAAAACGTAATTAAATAAAGAGATACAACTATTCGCATAATGTAATAGACTAGTATTATTATGATTCCAAAATTAATTGTCACTATCTATATTCAGATATAATTAAAGCGCTCGTATCGACAGATGCAAGTGGATCATATTGATTATAAAGATATACATTAGTAAAAATACAGAACGATATGCGCTATAATAATAGGCCATGAATGTATATTGATATGGTAAGATAAAAACATACTGAGTGGGTAAGTTGATCTGCCCAAGACAGAACATGATATCTACAATGTCCTATCAAATAAAAATCTCACATAATGCAAAGAGCCTACTGTATCGTTATATTTAGCACAATATGTTGCATAACAGCAACACATATCACATTGAAGAAATTTAGCGCTTACAATTGACCTTATATTTTTTAATTCTTAGTATGTCTACAATCAACCTCAATTCCAATAACTTTACCTGGGAGACAGCAGAAATGTATACACTCCCAAAAAGTTGCAACATTAGTTTATTTGATTCATTTAGAAAATTGCTAATTCTCTGCCAGGGGCAGAAATTAATTTTAATACCATCATTATGTTTGGGAAGAAACCATACAGATAAACAAACTCAAATAAAAATGATGAAAATAAAGAAAAAAACGATGTAAATGAATATGGACAGAGGTGACCATCTGTGTAGTATAATTATATGGTAAATTATATGATAGTTTTTTAGATATGGTTCCTTATGCAGCACACTAGCGTGTTGTTTTTGCTGGTCTGGGTGGTGCCCTTCATCTAATTATCGTTTATATTCAGGTTCTTCTGTGTGACTACTGGTACTCCATATCTCTTTTTTAATTCAAGTTTTAATACACACATTTGTTTACATATTTTTATATCCATGATTATTAAATGTTAAGTTTTACATTTCTTTCCCCTTTTTGGTGGTTTCCCTTGCCATCAAATAGCATAGGTTTTATATACTTCTTTGAGAGCTCTAGAATTGTACACTTTTCTTTCACCCCTTTTTTTGTATAACTGATATTTATGGACAATGAGCACCCCCCATGACCTCTTCTAGTTATAGCAATTATTCTAGCTATTACTGTTGGATTTGAATATTGATACTAATTTTGTAGTGGGGCCTAATAGGTCATTTGTTTTCCCTATACCATTAACATTTCATATTTACTCTTGGCTGTTTATGACAGCATTTTCTTTGGGACATATATATATATATATATATATATATATATATATATATATATATATATATATATATATATATATATATATAGAGAGAGAGAGAGAGAGAGAGAGAGAGAGAAGCAAGTGAAATGTGTTCACTCAGTATACTGGGTAGACACAAGTGATATGATTGGCGCTAGTCAATATTGTGTAGGGTATAGTGGCAGCTATATAAGACAAGTACTGGTTGAGATATATCACCCCAATCAGTAAGTGTAAATGTGTATACAAGGGTTGATACAGCGCCTATATATCCATTAAAATATGGGTAATGTATGGGAATATGAATAAAGAGATATATAATAGATTAAAAAATATTGATAATAAATAAAAAAGTATAAAAATATATAGTAAAATAAATAATACTAAAAAGTAAATAAATTGTGAAACAATGTTCATATAAGTCTTTAGAATGTATACATTCCATAATAAATCTTCACATAAAGTTGATATGCAGTAATAGAAGGTATATAATACCCTTACCAGATATTACCCCAATCTAATGAGGTAAGTATGCCGCACTGGGGGTATATATAGATAGTAGAATCTTCTCCTTGTATCCAAATGTGATGCCTCTTGAGTTTTCGTTAGCCTCCTGGAGTATGCAAGGATGTGTTTCTGGTTGTAAATAGATCCCTTGCACTTCCTTTGGGTTGGTAGTTAGCCTCTTGGAGTACCTTTTCTGTCTTGGTATAAACTTTCTCCAGCGTAAGGATACCCAGGGAGACAAGAAAGGATATATAGTGTAATACAGTTTATTTACAGATTAGGCACAGAAATGTAATTCACATAGCACTCACATTTAATATCCTCAAGGGATACTAATTACTTATATTTTTTCATATGCTCAATTTTAACTGTGCTTTGTCTAAATTGTTTCTAAATAACATTGTCACTCCTTGTAGCTAGCTTGCTAGCATTACTTCATGAGATACTTGTATTACACAATACTACCTCACTTGGGAAACAGCAACAGCTGCATAATACTTCGTTACGAAGTTTTATACTAAGATTGGGGAACCTGTATCTCATATCTATCTGTGGAAGGACCCATTGGAGTCCTATATGCCATATACATACCTCATATAGTTTGAAGCCCTAAAGTGTCCACATAATATCTTCTACCAAAAGTTCACAACACAAGAACAAAAATAAACCTCCAGGGAGACCAATTGTCTCAAGTATTGGAAGTTTATGTGAGCAGGCAAGCAGATTACTTGATATTTACTTATGTGATATAGTTTGGTCTTTACCATCATTCATTAGAGACAGTATGGACATTCTTAGTAAAATTAATGATGTGTCGGTGGAAGATGATGCTATACTTATAACTTGTGATGTAGAATCCCTATATAAATCAATTAAGCATGATAAAGGATGTGGAGCAGTACAATACTTTCTCAATATGGAGGCCACAGAAAAGCAAAAACTAAATGAGTTTATATTACCCTTACTCAATTTTGTTTTAAAGCATAATCAGTTTGTGTTTAATGACAATTTCTATTTACAGATCCAGGGCACTGCAATGGGCTCATCATGTGCCCCCACCTATGACAATATTTATCTGGGCTGGTGGGAAAGGGAAATTGTTTTTGATGAAGATCTGTACCAATATACTCAGCATATAAGTCTTTGGTGCAGATATATAGATGATCTGTTCATTATTTGGACAGGGAGTGAGATCCTGTTCAAACAATGTATAACCATACTTCACACAAATTATTTGAATCTGAGACTTACATATAGTATGAGCACAGAAAAGGTTGAATTTTGTGACATGAAAATCTATAAATATGCCCTTAATAAATTGAAAACTGACTTATATAGTAAAGACACAGCAACTAATTATATATTAAAGTTTGACAGTTGCCATACCTGGCAAACAAAAAGAGCAATCCCCACTGGGGAATTCTTACGAATCAGGAGGAATTGCACAGATGATGCTGTTTTTTATGAAAGAGCTAAAGAACTTAAATCATGTCTGAAGGAGAGGGGTTATACACGCCAAATAATTCGTAAAGCTTTTCAAAGAGCGAAAAGAACACAAAGGGACCAATTGTTGATTCCTAAAAAGAAAATCAACAATATTGATGAAAAAGTGAGATTTGTTAGCACATTTAATGCAGAACATCAGATCATAAGTCAAATACTAAATCGTCACACTGGTATTCTCAAATCTGATAAGGATCTATTCCAATTTGTGGGAGATAAGATCTTCACCAGTTGGAGAAGAGCTCCTACAATCGGTAATAAACTGGTCAGGAGTCACTTTGTCAGGAGAAAAACCCAGCAACAAAAATATTTGTGGAACATACCCTTGTGGCTCATGTAGCTTTTGTAAATATATTCATAATGAGAGAGAATTTGGTACGCTCATAGGTGGAATCAAGAAAATGTAGGGATTCGCCAATTGTAGGACTAGGAATGTTGTGTACTGCCAGTCCTGTGTTTGCGGCAACTGGTACATAGGAATCACTACATGTGAATTACGCACCAGACTGGGCGAACATATAAATATCATCAAAAATTGTGAGAATGACAAGAAGATAGACAAATATCTGACTCCTGTTGCCCGATACTATCTTAAATTACATGGTACTAAACCAGATTTGAAAGTATCAGTCCTACAAGTTATTAAACCCGGAATAAGAGGTGGAAATATAGAATCAATGCTACTGCAAGCGGAATGCAGGTGGATTTTTTGGTTAAATAGCCTCACCCCAGTAGGTCTGAATGAACATGATGGATATGGCACATTTCTATAATACATAATTATTCATTAGACCACTATCAACTAATTAACTGTTGAAAAATTAATTTAGAGTTATAACTTGAAAGCCAAGGTACTGACAATGAAAGGGCTTGTATGACATAATAATTGGTTAATAGCTATATTTGATCCATATAACATGTTCCCAGATAGTTTTTACCATATAATTATACTACACAGAAGGTCACATCTGTCCATATTCATTTACATCTTTTTTTTCTTTATTTTCATCTTTTTTATTTGGGTTAGTTTATCTGTCTGGTTTCTTCCCAAACATAATGATGGTATTAAAATTTATTTCTGCCCCTGGCAGAGAATTAGTGTTTTTCTAAATAAATAAAAAAAAACTAACGTTGCACCTTTTTGGCTATTGAAGGGGGAAGCTACACTACAGAAAAAATTAGATTTAGCCCAAAAAATGCCTAAAATTTAGCAAACTGGGTACTGGCAGACAGCTGCCAGTACCCAAGATGGTGACAAATAGGTAGAGAGAGCTGCTGGGGAAGGGAGGAATCAGGGAGGTTGGGGGCTAAGGAGAGATCCAACACTGCAGCATATATAAATAAAATAAAAAACATAAAAATAAAGCCTTTTATTTTAGTACTGGCAGACTTTCTGCCAGTACTTAAGATGACGGTGACAATTGTGAGGTGGGGGAGGGAAGAGAGCTGTTTGAGGGGGGTCAGGGGGTGGGATGTATCAGGTAGGAGGCATAATACAAGTGTGGTGCGCAGCGGCATTTAGTGGCCTTCTAATTAACAAAAAGAGATGCCAAAGTCATATATGTCTGCTATTTATGAACAAAGGGGATCCCAGAGAAGCATTTACACCCATGTGTGCCATAATTGCACAAGCTGTTTCTAAATAATTTCAGTGTGAAACCTAAAGTTAGTGAAAAAGTTAACCATTTTTTTATTTTATCGCATTTGCCGGTGAAATGGTGGCATGAAATATACCAAAATGGGCCTAGATCAATACTTTGGGTTGTCTACTACACTACACTAAAGCTAAAATTAACCCTACAAGCTCCCTACAAGCTACCTAATTAACCCCTTCACTGCTGGGCATAATACAAGTGTGGTGCGCAGCAGCATTTAGCGGCCTTCTAATTACCAAAAAGTAATGCCAAAGCCATAAATGTCTGCTATTTCTGAACAAGGGGGATCCCAGAGAAGCATTTACAAACATTTGTGCCATAATTGCACAAGCTGTTTGTAAATAATTTCAGTAAGGAACCTAAAGTTTGTGAAAAAGTTAACAACTGTTTATTGGATCGCATTTGGCGGTGAAATGGTGGCATGAAATATACCAAAATGGGCCTAGATCAATACTTTGGGTTGTCTACTAAAAATATATATCAGTCTTATATATCAGATATCAGTGTTACAATGTAACTCGCTAATTTTTGGGGGGGGGAGTGGTTTGGAAATAGCAAAGCACTACTTGTATTTATTGCTCTATAATTAAAAAAAAAAAAAAAAAAGCAGAGAACATGTAAACATTGGGTATTTCTATAATCAGGACAACATTTAGAAACTATTTAACATGGGTGTTTTTTGGTGGCTGTAGATGTGTAAGATTTTGGGGAGTCAAAGTTAGATATTTAATAATCTTTTTATAGTAAATTATAAGATATGATGAAAATAATGGTATCTTTAGAAAGTCCATTTAATAGCGAAAAAAAAAAAATTACAGCTAAATACAAACACCGCATAAATATAAAAATAGCCCTGGTCCCTAACGGTAAGAAAATTGAAAAATTGTCTGGTCACTAAGGGGTTAAACAAAATGAATACTGACTAGTGCAGTCAGCAAATATTCAGGAAAAAGAATTTCCCCAAATATTCATTCTGAAAAATTCAGACAAACCAATTTTTTTTGCACTGCACAAAGCAACCACATCAGTGTCTATGAATGTAAGCCAATTTTTTTCTCCTATTAAAATCAAATAATAAAAAATACACTATTTTGGCTTTTTAATTTTAATTTCATTTCTTTTTAATACCCACACAAATTATATTTTTTTCAGCAGGTGAAGCACTTCTATAAAATATTTTTAGAATAGCAGAAATATACAAAATCAGCAAAAAAAAGTGCACCATATTTTTGCAACATTTTCTAGCGCATACATGGTAAACAATGCTACCAAAACGTATTTCCTGCATTTGTCAGTCAAATACTTTAAGACTGCATCATAAGCATCTGTTGGTCTCTACAGTTAACATAATCTAAATCATTACTTTATATAGTAAAACTAAAAGGACTCAACCCTAAATGATTACAATATAGTACAATCACTGAAGGTTTATCCAGTTTTGCATAGAATGTATTATTAGTCATGGGCACACTCACATATGGATGTTGGCAGGGACACCCTTAGCCAGTGGCATATTTAGGTCTTGTGCTGCCCTAGCCACTCAAAATTCTGCTGCCCCATATACATATTTATATAAAAGTGTATATATACTGTGTATATATATATATATATATATATATATATATATATATATATATATATATATATATATACACTATACACTAATTCCATTTTTGAGTTTTGCACATCCCTAATTACAGGAAGTTGTATGACTGTTATATATACTGTAAGCTAGTTTTCCCTCTCTAATGAAAAATAAATGATTATTTTGCATACACTGTAAGGTCAGATACATCTTTTTCAAGTTACATTTATAGACTATTACTAACATTTCTCATGCCCCCTTACCCACCTTTGGTAGCAGCATTATCAAAACAAGACTGAATGCCTTGTGAAATTGTTCAAGCAAGAGCAAATTTTGTCTGTGTTTTATCTCCTTAGAGACTCAGAAACTTTCCAAGAATGAAGTTAAGGGAGTTGTGAGTGAATAAAAACAAGTAGTGTACAAGTGCCTCAGACAAAAAGAAATCAGGTCTGATCTGGATGAGTTAAAGCTTACTGCTCAACCAATGCTATGGCTACTGTAAGGTAAACAATTGCAAATGAAAAATTACCAAAATGCATTAAATTTAATCATCTACAGATTCTTTGTTTAGTTATCAGTTTATTAAGGGGGAGCGGATCTGTGGTGTGCGTGCCCTGCGGCTGCCTATTACCTGAGTTATGTAGTCAGAATCAGCCAGGTCAGCCCCCTCCTCTCAGGCTCCGCTCCGCTGCTCCACCGACCCCACTTGGCGACTCCGCAGCAGCTCCACTTCTTCTTCTAAGTCTCTGGCCAGCTGGGAGATCACGTGCGCGACTCCCTCCATCTATTTGCGGCGTGTTGACAGGAAGGCAGGTGGCGTCACATGACCTCAGTGAAAAGCCGGTCACGTGACTGCCGCACAGTCAAAAATATATATATTTTTTTTAAATCATGGCCACAGTGATAATCAGTGCACTGCCAACAGAGAAGTGCCGCCCCCCAAAATTTGACGCTCTAGGCACCGGCCTTGTTGGCTTATGCATAAATACGCCCCTGCCCTTAGTATCTGCTGGGCCCACAGCCCAGTGCTCTTATACCCCTCCCTTTATATGCCCTGTCACTGTATGGCCCACCCCTGTCCCAACATTCAGTGTTATCTATATGAAGAATAACCGTCTATATTGCATCTCATAACACTTCTTCATAAACTAAATACAGGATCTACATTGCACCTTTTCATCCCCTCACCCCTGAAAATGGGGGGGGGGGCCCAAAGCGCAGGGCCCTGGGTTGGTGCAGGCCTGGATGTCTGATAGTGCAGGTGCTCTAAATCCCGTTACATAATAGTCTTCTATGGGGATGTGCTGAAAAACTCATGTTGGCTATATCTCAAGCTCTAAGCCAAAGGTGCACTAACTGAAGGTGTGCTCTAGCTGTGTAATCTAGCCCATAGGTTGGCGTGGGACAAATATATACAGGCAAATAGATGATAGATAGATAGATAATGATGATAGAAAGATAGATAGATAGATAGATAGATAGATAGATAGATAGATAGATAGAAAGATAGATAGATAGATAGATAGATAGATAGATAGATAGATAGATAGATGATAGATAGATAGATAGATAGATAGATGATAGATAGATAGATAGATAGATAGATAGATTGACAGCAAATCAGTCCATTGTTATTTTTCTAAACATTTATAATGTGTGAGTGACACAAGCAGCTTGACTCACCCTCATTTCTCACTGTGTAATGCTTCTCATCTTCTGATGAAAACATGAAAACATATTGTAAACTGTAAACTGGATACGTGCAATGATCTAGTGAGCAGAATGGGTTATAATTTATATATTTGATGTGTTTCAGAAATATAAGGAATTTGATTCTGCCTCAGCTCTTACTAGCTGATGTTCATTCACACCGATTTTGCAGAAATCTGACAAAAAAAGTTAAAAAATTAGAGCACTTCAATCAAGGGTTATTTTTGTTTCCTACTTCATAAAAATCAAAGGTATGAGATCATTTTGACTAAATAGAGTGTTTTAAAATGCACACATATTTTACTAATAAATGCAAGACATCTTATTCTAAGACTTGATGCAAAAATAAATTAACATTCTGAGGTCCCCCGTTATTATCAAGTTTTATAGTGTAAAGTTGTGAATTGAGAAATATTTTTAACTTTTGATTAAAGGGACATAATATCCATATGCTAAATCACTTGAAAGTGATGCAGTATAACTGTAAAATTATCACTTGAATATCTCTATGTGAAAAAGGAAGACATTTTACCTCAAAACTTCTTCAGCTCACCAGAATAAGTGCTCTATGAAGAGTTATACTTCAGGTACTGTCCAGCGCCTGCAAGTTGAAAAAAACCCCAACTATAGCCTATAAGCATCAGCAGTGCTTTTCTGTGATCTCACAAGATTTCATATTGAACTTCCTTTAACTAAATAGGGAAATAACATGACTGTGCCTGCACATGCCAGATGCACACTTCCTTGTAAGTCCAGGGACTAGCATCCTAATTGACTGCTTAAAGTCTGTTTACAGTGAGGTAAAATTCAATTTTTACACAGAGATGTTTCTAGCCAGTTTTTACAGCTACACTGCATCACATTCACATTCTTCAACATTTGAGTATCATGTCTGTTTCAACCAAAAGACAGTTGTGTTAACAATATGAGAACTGAACATGCACAAAATTTTAACATTTTTTAAAAAAGGTCCATACAAACTATAACCAGCTTCTTACGTATCGGTTATAAGTAAGAAAAGCTTCTTACTTATCAGTTAGGTTACGCACAGATATGCATCATTACTTATATATATTGGTGTTTGCTTTTTTATTCTGTTTATTTATTATATCTCTCACACTCTGATAGTGGTTCTAGCTGGTTATACTGACTTAAAATAAAGGCAAATATCCCCCAGAAGCCTTCAAGCTGCCTCTTCTCCTGCATACATACATTTTAAACTTTTCCAGATCTATGCACAATGCTAACTAATGTAAGTTTCCAGTCATTTCCCATTCTCTATCAGGGCATGCAGTCTTCCCTAATGTTCCCTTGGGAGGGATCCCATAGAGCTATATGGATCCTTTATTATTTCTGGCTACCCAGATTAGATCAACCATTCAGAAGTAGTTAAGTAGGCACGTTATTTGTATTAATATGTAATTTTAACACTTTTTTTAAATTTCTACCTATGGTCTGGCAACTTTGTATTTAGCTTTGCTGTTGAAAATCTAAGCAACTCTTTTTGCAAGTCTTTTGATGCATTCATTACCAGCAAACATATCTCATTTCATTCTTATATCAGAGATAAGTGCATTTTAGTTTTGATAATTATATTTTGTTTGGAAGTGTCTCATTTTAAAGTTGTTATATTTTAAGGCACATCCTAGTAGAGATTGGTCCTGAAGTCACTGCTTTTCCTAAAGAAGACAATGTTTACAAGGCTCCAGTCCTAAGACTAGGATTTCTTCTATCTGCAGTACTGAATTTGAAGCAGAAAGGCAGCAGTGATTCATGTGATGCTGTTAATACATTTTGGAGAAAGCAGTCCATTGAAGAGCTTCTCGAGTTATATAGTAAATTTGGGTTTAACAAGGATAGATAAATCCTTTCTAGATATATTTTTTTCAATGATGAAAATGCTTGACTTTTTTTTGTTACTCTCCTTCTAAATAAAAAGGGTTTCCAGGACTGTGAATACAGACAGGGACTTTAAGGCCATGCAGCTAACCATGTAAAGAGATTGATTGATGATAATAAGTTTTTTAAAGGCCACTTGGAGCCTTTTCCTCTCCACATACAATTTTATTTAATAGCCCAGAAGAACAGGAATTTCTGAGAACCCATCCCCACACATTAATCTCTCTTGCTGAGTGATGCCAATTGGTAGTAGAACAGATTGGCAGGATGAAGGAGCCTTCTGCAATTAAATTAGTCAGGTGCCATTGCTATAAAATATAGGTTTGATCTCCTCAATCTCTCTTGGATCAACAAGCAATGTTTCTGGTCTTGTATACCATGGAATCTCCAGCTGTTACTTACATCAACCAATAAGAAGAAGTGCAGAGCAGATCTGTAATGGTAGATGCAGGTCACATTATCAAATAGGAAAAAATCTGAATGCAAAAGTTCAAAAGTAGATTTTCTCACTCATCAAAAGATTTCTTCAGTATTATCTGTGCATGGTCTTTTTACCTGGGAATTTCCCAGAAATGGAGAAATCCAGAAAAAAGATCAAATAGCAGCAAATGAAAATTGCAATATTATCATGTCCTGTTCCAGAAACAGGGATACTCATACAGTTGTTATGGAAGCCATAATGATCCCTTGAAGATTACTATTAACCTTCCAGCCCAATGTGGCCCAAGAGCAGCTGGTCCAAATCTGCCACAAACAAGGTCCATATCCATGAAACTCTGATAACTAATTCCTTATGTCTTATTTTGAAAAAAAAACATATTTTTTTCAGTATTATTGTTTGTCTTGCAGTTCTGTAAGCCATTTACAGCTAAAGTATAGCAGCTACATTTGAAATGCATTTTAAAAATAATCTAAAGTGAAGAATCTTATTTACACAGATGTAAATTTTTCACCAGGACGGCTTTGATAAGGGTTTGTGAATTAGTTGCTTGAGAGTCCAGGTCTCTGTCCCTATATCCAATAGAAGATTGCTCTCCATCCTGAACTCCAGACCTTCTTATGTTTTAGAAATATACAGGTGAAACTCGAAAAATTAGATTATCGCGCAAAAGTTAATTTATTTCACTAATGCAACTTAAAAGGTGAAACTGATATATGAGATAGACTCATTACATGCAAAGCAAGATAGTTCAAGCTGTTATTTGTCATAATTGTGATGATTATGGCTTACAGCTCATGAAAACCCCAAATCCACAATCTCAGAAAATTAGAATATTACATGCAATCAATAAAACAAGGATTGTACATAGAACAATATCGGACCTCTGAAAAGTATAAGCATGCATACTGTATGTACTCAGTACTTGGTTTGGGCCCCTTTTGCAGCAATTACTGGCTCAATGCGGGGTGGCATGGAAGCTATCAGCCTGTGGCACTGCTGAGGTGTTATGGAAGACCAGGATGCTTCAATAGCGGCCTTCAGCTCTTCTGCATTGTTCGGTCTCATGTCTCTCATCTTTCTCTTGGCAATGGCCCATAGATTCTCTATGGGGTTCAGGTCAGGCCAGTTTGCTGGCCAATCAAGCACAGTAATCCCACGGTCATTGAACCAGGTTTTGGTGCTTTTGGCAGTGTGGCAGGTGCCAAGTCTTGCTGGAAAATGAAGTCAGCATCCCCATAGAGCTTGTCTGTGGAAGGAAGAATGAAGTGCTCCAAAATCTCCTGGTAGACGGCTGCATTAACCCTGGACATAATGAAGCACAGTGGACAAACACCAGCAGATGACATGGCTCTCCAAATCAACACAGACTGTGGAAAATTCACACTGAACTTCAAGCATCTTGCAGTGTGTGCCTCTCCATTCTTCCTCCATACTCTGGGTCCTTGGTTTCCAAATGAGATGCAAAATTTGCTATCATCAGAAAAGAGGACTTTGGACCACTGAGCAACAGACCAGGTCTGTTTTTCTTTAGCCCAGGTAAGACGCTTCTGACGTTGTTTGTTGTTCAGGAGTGGCTTGACAAGAGGAATACGACATTTGAAGCCCATGTCCAGGATAAGTCTTTGTGTGGTGTGTGTGATGCACTGACTCCAGCCTCAGTCCACTCCTTGTGAAAGTCCCCAACACTTTTGAATGGCCTTTTCCTGACAATCTTCTCCTGGCCGAGGTCATCCCTGCTGCTTGTGCACCTTTTTCTTCCACACTTTTCCCTTCCACATAACTTTCTATTAATGTGCTATGATACAGCACTTTGGGAACATCCAACTTCTTTTGCAATTACCTTTTGAGGCTTTCCCTCCTCATGGAGGGTGTCAATAATGGTTTTCTGCACAACTGTCAGGTCAGCAGTATTTCCCATGATTGTGATTCCTACTGAACCAGACTGAGAGACCATTCAAAGGCTCAGGAACCCTTTGCAGGTGTTATGGCTTAATTAGCTGATTAGAGTGGGACACTTTGAGCCTAGAATATTGCACCTTTTCACAATATTCTAATATTCTGAGATTGTGGATTTGGGGTTTTCATGAGCTGTACGCCATAATCATCACAATTATGACAAATCACGTCTTGAACTATCTTGCTTTGCATGTAATGAGTCTATCTCATATATTAGTTTCACCTTTTAAGTTGCATTAGTGAAATAAATTAACTTTTGCATGATATTCTAATTTTTCAAGTTTCACCTGTATTAGAAAATCCTGTTTTCAGCAAATATTTTCCTTATTTGTACTTGATTGGTGTTCTATTGTTGGTACATTATTCTTTGAACCTATGTATAAGTTGCCTTTTAAAATGTTGACTATTAAGATAGTTTCATTGGTCACTTTGTATTCATTTATTTTTAGAACTCTAAACTCCTGGATAAAGCTGTCTTCTCTTCATTAAATATTAATTACAATATATGTTCTCCTTCATTGTCTACTAATCCACAGAATGATAGGAAAGCTCATATTTACAGACTTGATATGGTTAGAGCTTTCAATCGCTACCTGAAAACTAGTTAAGAACAAACATAAAGGGTAGGATGCTCCAGCCGACACACGCTCTCCAGTCTGTGCCATGATTGTGTGATATCATAAATGAAAACTAGTTGGGCTGTCAGAAAGACTTTTATTTTGTGGTTAAGCCTTGTCTCAGAAAATGACAAAAAGCTTCCAAAACTCTTACAGTAATCCGTATGTTAGTTGAATAAAAAAACAAAACAAGGTATGATTTCTGTACCTCCCGAAATTGCTCTAAAATTGATGTGTTATTACATTGAGGGCAAACAACTAAAAACATTATCAGGGGTATGAAATGACTCAGCAGCAAATGTGTTAATGTATAGTGTATGAAGATGTTACCTTGCTAAATGTTCGGGAAATTTATTTCAAATAAAAGTGCACTCTTATATGATCTTCCCATACACATGGTGTATAAAAGGGCTTTCCAATTTGGGTGGGAGTTCCAAAGCAAGGTGTCAACAGGAAGACCAGAGCTCGGGCCGTTAACAAAGCAGAAATAAGAAATAGGAAAGCACTTAGGAATGAATCATCAAAGCTGAAGAGCTAAGAATTAAATTGATTTTAAATAGTTTCATTGTATTAAAAAAGCAGTAAGCAGTTGCTTATACTTTATAAAAAACATTGCAATATATATTAGTCATCTATTTAAATGGATTTTACCTTTTATTTATTTTTACACTACATTTGTGCAGTGTCTTTTACTTCCTGTCAGAGCCTTACAAGGAGGAGGCGGCTTTTGCAGGGAGGTTTATCTTAACATGGTGTCATACAACTTCTAAGATAGTGAATAGTCTAGAACTAGATAACACGGAGTCAGATTTGCTCATGCCCAGAACTGACAGAGTAAAAACTTAGGTTTTCAATATGGGCTATTTCTTCAAGAAATCAAGAAAGTTATTTGCTGTTAATTTACACAATCTCTTCCTTTTTATGTTAACTTTTATTTAGCATATTTGTTTTTACCAAAGGAGCACTTTTTTAATATCCCTTTAAGAGCCAGGGTCAGGAAAAAAGCCAGGACTTTGATTTTCAGAAATGTCAAACAGTAACAAGGAATGAATAAGTACAGGACAACAGGAGAATATTACAGAAGCACCATCCTGGAAAAGACTCTTCTTATACAGAACCACAACAATATGCAAGCGCTTGGTGTAGTAGAACAAGGTAATTTGTAAGTTATGGCATAGATGCATCATGCATCATGTTGCACAACCCTACAGTATTAGAGCATAGTTACAATGATATCATGACTATTGTGTGTCTTCATAGGAAAGAAACAAGTTCAGAATGGGTCAAAGAAGAATAAAAGGGGGGTGTAAGCAGGATACCCATAAATATATCTTTCAGGTATAGAAGAGAAGAGAAAATCAAAAAGAGATTTGCATGATTTTTCATGTATAAGATTCCAAACATTTATATGTATAATAAAATACTTTAAGAAAGCTGCTTAGGTGTTTTCATGACATCCAGGTGTGAGGCCAGGTGTTTTTTTCAATTCTCTGTGTTAGAAAGGTGAGGCAGGAGGACAGAGTTCCTAACCTGGTGCACTCCCACAAAATGCAGGATGGTTTTGATTTCTGATATACATGTGTATGTGTTCTATAAAAAAAGCAAAAGAGAAAATGAAAACAAGCAGCCGAAACCTAAATCAACTAGAAAGGAATGATGGAAATGATAAAAAGAAATAGACAAAAGCAGACATTAAGAGGAAGAATCAAAATAGACATTGGGTAAAACAAAGTCCAAACTAATTTCTGAATGTAGCTATGAGTTATATTTCTTTAGGTCAGTTCCTAGGGTGGTGACAATTGTGTTGGCAAGAAAAATACTATGTACAATAAAATGTACTACAAAAAAGAAAAATCTGCTGTTGTGGCTTTGTAACTTTGGTATAATAAACTAGTCCTGTTTATAGAACATCAAGAAGATAATTGTTCGTGCATGTCTCCTAACATAATTAAAAATGTTAAACTGTGGTTTTTCAGAGAAATCCACAAAACCTGATTAGGCACCAAACACAGCTTTACTTAATTTTACATTGTTTGCATACAATTTATGTTTGCAGAGAAAATAATGTTATATTAAAAACATTGATGTTAAATGTTAAAGCTCCCCCCACATTAGTAGGCTTATGGTTTGTATTATAATCCTGATTTAACCACTTATGGTTTGATTTGATGCTGTCCAGAAATAAAAAAAAGTATCCAAAAAAGTGCTGTAAAACTATTTAATCCAGTAAAAGCAAAACGCAGGAAATCTTACAGGGACAGTCTAGTCAAAATTAAATGTCGTTTTAAATAACTTTCAAATTTACTTTTATCATCAAATTTGCTTTGTTCTCTTGGTACTCTTTGTTCAAAGGTAAAGCTAGGTAGGCTCATATGCTAATTTCTAAGCCCTTAAAGGCTGACGCTTATCTTAATGCATTTTGACATTTTTTTCACAGCTAGACATTGCTAGCTCATGTGTACCATATAAATTCCATGGTGCTCACTCCTGTGGAGTTATTTATGAGTCAGAACTGATTGGCTAAAATACAAGTCTGTCAAAATAACTGAGATAGGGGGCAGTCTGCAGAGGCTTTGATACAGGGTAATCACAGAGGTAAAGGGTATTAATATAACAGTGTTGGTTATGCAAAACTGGGGAATGTGTAATAAAGGGATTATCTATCTTTTTAAACAATAATCTTTTTCAAGTAGACTGTCCCTTTAAATCTAATAAATGTTCAATAGCAAAGAAATAATAAAGCACATATAAAAGACAGAGCACATAGAAAAGAAAGAAAAAGTAATGATGTTGAAGACCGGTTAAAAAACTACAGGGAGTGCAGAATTATTAGGCAAATTAGTATTTTGACCACATCATCCTCTTTATGCATGTTGTCTTACTCCAAGCTGTATAGGCTCGAAAGCCTACTACCAATTAAGCATATTAGGTGATGTGCATCTCTGTAATGAGAAGGGGTGTGGTCTAATGACATCAACACCCTATATCAGGTGTGCATAATTATTAGGCAACTTCCTTTCCTTTGGCAAAATGGGTCAAAAGAAGGACTTGACAGGCTCAGAAAAGTAAAAAATAGTGAGATATCTTGCAGAGGGATGCAGCACTCTTAAAATTGCAAAGCTTCTGAAGCGTGATCATCGAACAATCAAGCGTTTCATTCAAAATAGTCAACAGGGTCGCAAGAAGCGTGTGGAAAAACCAAGGCGCAAAATAACTGCCCATGAACTGAGAAAAGTCAAGCGTGCAGCTGCCAAGATGCCACTTGCCACCAGTTTGGCCATATTTCAGAGCTGCAACATCACTGGAGTGCCCAAAAGCACAAGGTGTGCAATACTCAGAGACATGGCCAAGGTAAGAAAGGCTGAAAGACGACCACCACTGAACAAGACACACAAGCTGAAACGTCAAGACTGGGCCAAGAAATATCTCAAGACTGATTTTTCTAAGGTTTTATGGACTGATGAAATGAGAGTGAGTCTTGATGGGCCAGATGGATGGGCCCGTGGCTGGATTGGTAAAGGGCAGAGAGCTCCAGTCCGACTCAGACACCAGCAAGGTGGAGGTGGAGTACTGGTTTGGGCTGGTATCATCAAAGATGAGCTTGTGGGGCCTTTTCGGATTGAGGATGGAGTCAAGCTCAACTCCCAGTCCTACTGCCTTTTTCTGGAAGACACCTTCTTCAAGCAGTGCTACAGGAAGAAGTCTGCATCCTTCAAGAAAAACATGATTTTCATGCAGGACAATGCTCCATCACACGCGTCCAAGTACTCCACAGCGTGGCTGGCAAGAAAGGGTATAAAAGAAGAAAATCTAATGACATGGCCTCCTTGTTCACCTGATCTGAACCCCATTGAGAACCTGTGGTCCATCATCAAATGTGAGATTTACAAGGAGGGAAAACAGTACACCTCTCTGAACAGTGTCTGGGAGTCTGTGGTTGCTGCTGCATGCAATGTTGATGGTGAACAGATCAAAACACTGACAGAATCCATGGATGGCAGGCTTTTGAGTGTCCTTGCAAAGAAAGGTGGCTATATTGGTCACTGATGTGTTTTTGTTTTGTTTTTGAATGTCAGAAATGTATATTTGTGAATGTTGAGATGTTATATTGGTTTCACTGTTAAAAATAAATAATTGAAATGGGTATATATTTGTTTTTTGTCAAGTTGCCTAATAATTATGCACAGTAATAGTCACCTGCACACACAGATATCCCCCTAAAATAGCTATAACTAAAAACAAACTAAAAACTACTTCCAAAACTATTCAGCTTTAATATTAATGAGTTTTTTGGGTTCATTGAGAACATGGTTGTTGTTCAATAATAAAATTAATCCTCAAAAATACAACTTGCCTAATAATTCTGCACTCCCTGTATTATGAACCTTAAAGTTCCCATAAGAAATGAAGCTCTTTAAAAAAAAAATATCTAAGAAAGAAATGCTACACAGGCCTTCTCTTTGACGCCTCGTTGATTCTGCCAAATACATTTTACATACAAAGCGCTATAAAATGAGATTGTAGGGTTTTAAAAATCCTATTCCTAAAACACTTCTAAATACAAAAAGTATTATACATTTTTTTTAAATATTGATGTTATTTTTCCACACCAAGAAACTGTACATTATGGAATGTGCAGTACCTACACTTTGATTATTTGACTTATGTGTCTGCTAACACTTTTTAGTGAATGCAATCATTTTTTTTAACCTCTGAATGGTCTAAACCAGGTGTATAAAGCTCATTATATCTGGGGGCCAATGGCTAAGTCTGCTTCTCGGATGGGGACCTCTTTAACAGAGTGAGTGCTCTGGAACTGGATATAATAGGAACTGAAAGTGACATTTACCTAAGTAGTAATGTATGGTGGGAGTTGTAGCCCACAATAGACATACACAGTTGTGTATATTTATCTTGTGAATGCCAAGTGAAGTGATTATTCTGGAACTGTATAACTGTAAAAAGTGTAATTTATCCAACCAGTGCATGGAAGGAGTCTACATTGGGCAATGCATGCTTGTCTTTATATTTATCTAGTGAGTTCCTATAACTTGTTACACCTCTTACAACCCCCAAAAAATTGATAGGGCTCAAATTAATAATTTACCTAATATACAAGTGTGAGCCAGATTAAACTATCTTTAGGGCTGCATGTTGCTACAGGGACGGTACTAAGAGACCACTGGTATAAACAATACATTTTTTTAAAATAAATGTGATATGCCAATACATGGAAAATTTGAAACGTTATGTTTTTCAGATGGTATATCTAAACTAACATTTAAACAAATTCTGGTTGATATTTCATTTATCAAAATAAAAAAGCCCCCCCAAAATAAAAAAACCCTAGCCTAAACTAAACTGCCAATAGCCCTTAAAAGGGCCTTTTGCAGGGCATTGCCCCAAAGAAATCAGCTCTTTTACCTGTAAAAAAATACAAACACCCACCTAACAGTAAAACCCGCCCCCCACACAACAAAACCCCCCAAATAAAATCCTAACTAAAGAAGCCTAAGCTCCCCATTGCCCTGAAAAGGACATTTGTATGGGCATTGTCCTTAAAAGGGCATTTAGCTCTTTTTCTGCCCAAACCTTAAGTTAAAAATAAAACCCACCCAATAAACCCTTAAAAAAACCTAACACTAACCCCTGAAGATCCACTTACAGTTTTTGAAGACCCGACATCCATCGTCAACGAAGCCAGGAGAAGTCTTTATCCAAGCGGCAAGAAGTCCTCAACGAAGCCGGGAGAAGTCTTCAACCAAGCGGCAAGAAGTGGTCCTCCAGACGGGCAGAAGTCTTCATCCAGACGGCATCTGGAGAGGAGCAGCTCCATCTTCAAGACATCCGACGCGGAGCATTCTCTTCTTTCCACGACTCTTCTCGAATGAAGGTTCCTTGAAGTGACGTCATCAAAGATGGCGTCCCTTGAATTCCTATTGGCTGAAATAAAGGTGAAAAAATCCTATTGGCTGATGCAATCATCCAATAGGATTGAGCTTGCATTCTATTGGCTGTTCCAATCAGGGGGCAAAGTTTCCCAAACCTCAAAATGCCTATAAATACACCTCTCACCACACCTATAATTTAGTTTTACAAACGTTGCCTCCTATAGAGGTGGTGAAGATTTCTATGTTGATAACCGCTTCTCAGCATTTTGGAGCCTTATTCCTCTCAGAGTACAGTGAATGTCAGAGGGATGTGAAGGGAGTATCACCTATTGAATGCAATGGTTTTCCTCACGGGAGATCTATTTCATAGGTTCTCTGTTATGGGTTGTAGAGATCCATCTCCTACCTCCCTTTTCAGATCGACAATATACTCTCATATTCCATTACCTCTACTGATAACCGTTTCAGTACTGGTTTGGCTATCTGCTATATGTGGATGGGTGTCTTTTGGTAAGTATGTTTTCATTACCTGGGGTATTGTCTTTTTTTCAATTGACTGTCATTTTAAATTCGCAGGCAGAATTAGGCTCGTAAGGGTGCAAAATGCCAAAGTTTATTGCGAGATTTTTCAGCGCCGTTATGTTCGATGGTGCAAATTCGTCACTTCCGGCGTCTTAGTTGACGCTGAGTCCTTTCACAAAGTTGCATCTTCAATGACGCGAGTGTGTCATTTCCGGATGTTGTTAGCGCAAAAAAATTGTTTCTGTTTGTGTTGTGCGTCATACTTGGTGTCAAATATTTTCATTATTTAAAACCCCTTTCCTATATGCCTCTTGTCTTTTTTCTCTATCAGAGGGCTATGCATTTTTTTCCCATTCCTGAAACTGCTAATTGATCATTTTTCTTTATATGTTGTTTTTTTCTCTTACATTTGCAAGATGTCTCAATCTGATCCTGTCTCAGAAATCATTGTTGGAACCCTGATGCCTGATAACAGTTCTACCAAAGCTAAGTGCATTTGTTGTAAACTTGTGGAGATATCTCCAGCTGTGGTTTGTAACAGTTGTCATGATAAACTTTTACATACAGATAATGTGTCCATCAGTAATAGTACATTGCCTGTTGCTGTTCCTTCAACATCTAATGTACAAGATATACCTGTGAATTTAAAAGAATGTATTGCTGATTCTATTCAGAAGGCTTTGTCTGCCATCCCGCCTTCTAATAAACGTAAAAGGTCTTTTAAAACTTCTCATAAAGTTGATAAATAATCTACTTATTTATTTAAAATTGAGTATATTTGTTCTTTGTTAAAAGAAGTGTTGATTACATTGGATATTGAGGAAACTAGTCCTCTTGGTATTAAAACTAGTAAACATTTAAATTCTGTTTATAAACCTCCTGTGGTTACTCCGGAGGTTTTTCCAGTTCCTGATGCTATTTCTGATATGATTTCTAAGGAATGGAATAGGCCTGGTACTTTTTTTATTCACTCTTCAAGGTTTAAAAAATTGTATCCTTTGCCAGCAGTTACATTGGAGTTTTGGGAAAAGTTGATCAGGCTATCTCTACTCTTGCTAAATGTACTACTATTCCTATGGAAGATAGTACTTCTTTTAAAGATCCTTTAGATAGGAAACTTGAATCTTATCTAAGAAAAGCCTATTTATATGCAGGTCATCTTCTCAGGCCTGCAATTTCTTTGTTGCAGCTGCATCAACTTTTTGGTTGGAAAATTTAGCGCAACAAGAATTGGATTCTGATTTGTCTAGCATTGTTCGCTTGCTTCAACATGCTAATCATTTTATTTGTGATGCCATTTTTGATATCATCAAAATCAATGTTAAATCTATGTCTTTAGCTATTTTAGCTAGAAGAGCTTTGTGGCTTAAATCTTGGAATGCTGACATGACTTCTAAGTCCAGATTGCTATCTCTTTCTTTCCAAGGTAATAAGTTATTTGGTTCTCGATTGGATTCGATTATTTCAACTGTCACTGGGGGGAAGGAAGTTTTTTTGCCTCAGGATAAAAGACCTAAGGGTAAATCTAAAGCTTCTAACCATTTTTGTTCCATTCGACAAAAAAAGGAACAGAAACCTAATCCTTCCCCCAAGGAATCTGTTTCCAATTGGAAACCTTTTTCAGATTGGAATAAATCCAAGCCATTTAAGAAACCAAAGCCAGCCTCGAAGTCTGCATGAAGGTGCGGCCCTCATTCCAGCTCAGCAGGTAGGGGGCAGATTAAGATTTTTCAAGGATGTTTGAACAAATTCTGTCCAAAATCAATGGATTCTGAGTATTGTCTCTCAGGGGTACCAAATAGGAATCAGAGTAAGACCTCCTGTGGGAAGATATTTTCTCTCACGCATCCCAGCAAATCCAGTAAAGGCTCAGGCTTTCCTGAAGTGTGTTTCAGACCTGGAATTTTCATGGGTAATCATGCCAGTTCCGTTTCAGGAACAGGGTCTGGGGTTTTATTCAAATCTATTCATTGTCCCAAATAAAGAAAATTAATTCAGACCAGTTCTGGTACCAACTTTCAAAATGGTGACTATAAGGACTATTCTGCCTTTTGTTCAGCAAGGGCATTATATGTCAACAATAGACTTACAGGATGCATATCTTCATATTCTTATTCATCCAGAGCATTATCAGTTTCTGAGATTCTCTTTTCTACACAAGCATTACCAATTTGTCGCTCTTCCTTTTGGCCTAGCGACAGCTCCAAGAATCTTTTCAAAGATTCTCGGTGCCCTACTCTCTGTAATCAGAGAGCGGGGTATTGCGGTGTTTCCTTTTTTTGATGATATCTTGGTACTAGCTCAGTCTTTACATTCTGCAGAATCTCACATGAATCAACTAGTGTTGTTTCTTCAAAAACATGGTTGGAAGATCAATTTACCAAAACGTTATTTCATTCCTCAGACAAGGGTCACCTTTTAAGGTTTCCAGATAGATTCAGTGTCCATGACTCTGTCTTTAACAGACAAGAGACGTTTAAAATTGGTTGCAGCCTGTCGCAACCTTCAGTCTCAGTCATTCCCTTCAGTAGCTATGTGCATGGAAGTTTTAGGTCTCATGACTGCAGCATCGGACGCGATCCCCTTTGCTCATTTTCATATGAGACCTCTCCAGCTTTGTATGGTGAACCAATGGTACAGGTATTATACAATAATATTACAATTAATATCCTTAAATCCCAATGTTCGACTATCTCTGACTTGGTGGTTAGATCACCATCGTATAGTTCTAGGGGCCTCTTTTGTTCGTCCAACCTGGACTGTGGTCACAAAAGATGCGTCTATTAGGTTGGGGAGCTGTTTGGGGAACTCTGACAGCACAAGGGGTTTGGAAATCTCAAGAGGAAAGATTACCAATCAATATTTTGGAACTCTGTGTGATTTTCAGGGCTCTTCAGATTTGGCCTCTGTTGAAGAGAGAACCATTCATTTGTTTTGAGACAGACAATATCACAACTGTGGCATATGTCAATCATCAGGGTGGGACTCACAGTCCCCAAACTTTGAAATAAGTATCCTGGATACTTGCTTGGGCAGAATCCAGCTCCTGTCTAATTTCTGTGGTTTATATCCCAGGTATAGACAATTGGGAAGCGGATTATCTCAGCCGTCAGACTTTACATCCGGGGGAGTGGTCCCTCTATTCAAATGTGTTTTCTCAGGTTGTTCAGATGTGGGGTCTTCCAGAAATAGATCTGATGGCTTCTCATCTAAACAAGAAGCTTCCCAGGTACCTGTCCAGGTCCAGGGATCCTCAGGCGGAAGCAGTGGATGCGTTGACACTTCCTTGGTGTTATTAACCTGCTTATATTTTCCTGCCTTTAGTTCTTCCAAGAGTGATCTCCAAAATCATCATGGAGCAATCATTTGTGCTGCTGGTGACTCCAGCATGGCCTCACAGGTTTTGTTATGTGGATCTTGTTTGGATGTTCAGTTGCCAACCTTGGCCACTTCCATTAAGGCCGGACCTTCTGTCTCAAGGTCCGTTTTTCCATCAGGATCTCAAATCATTAAATTTAAAAAATATGGAAAATGAACACTTAGTGCTTAGTCATAGAGGTTTCTTTGATTCTGTGATTAATACTATGTTGCAGGCTCGTAAATCTGTTTCGAGAAAGATTTATTATTGAGTTTGGAAGACTTATATTTCATGGTGTTCCTCTCATAAATTCTCTTGGCATTCTTTTAGAATTCCTAGAATTTTAAAGTTTCTTCAGGATGGTTTGGATAAGGGTTTGTCTGCAAGTTCATTGAAGGGACAAATCTCTGCTCTTTCTGTTTTATTTCACAGAAACACTGCAAAGCTTCCTGATATTCACTGTTTTGTTCAGGCTTTGGTTCGTATCAAGCCTGTCATTAAATCAATCTCTCCTCCTTGAAGTCTTAATTTGGTTTTGAAGGCTTTATAGGCTCCTCCATTTGAGCCTATGCATTCTTTGGACATTAAACTACTTTCTTGGAAAGTGTTGTTTCTATTGGCCATCTCTTCTGCTAGAAGAGTTTCTGAATTATCTGCTCTCTCTTGTGAATCTCCTTTTCTGATTTTTCATCAGGATAAGGCAGTTTTGCTGACTTCATTTAAATTCTTACCTAAGGTTGTGAATTCTAACAACATTAATAGAGAAATTGTTGTTCCTTGCTTGTGTCCTAATCCTAAAAATTCTTTGGAGAGATCTTTACATTCGTTGGATATGGTGAGAGCTCTGAAATATTATGTTGAAGCTACTAAAGATTTCAGCAAGACTTCTAGTATATTTGTTATCTTTTCTAGTCCTAAGAAAGGTCAGAAGGCTTCATTCTACTAGATCAGTCTCCACTTCGTGGGCTTTTAGGAAGGAAGCTTCAGTTGATCAGATTTGCAAACTAGCAACTTGGTCTTCTTTGCATACATTTACTAAATTCTACTGTTTTGATGTAATTGCTTCTTTGGAAGCAGTTTTTGGTAGAAAAATTCTTCAGGCAGCTGTTTCAGTTTGAGTTTTCTGCTTATGTTTTAAGTTTTTTCCTTTCATTTATGAGAATAAACTTATATTTTGGGTTGTGGATTAATTTTCTTCAGCGAAAAATGGCTGTTTTTATTTTTATCACTCCCTCTCTAGTGACTCTTGCGTGGAGTTCCACATCTTGGGTATTGCTATCCCATACGTCACTAGCTCATGGACTCTTGCCAATTACATGAAAGAAAACATAATTTATGTAAGAACTTACCTGTTAAATTAATTTCTTTCATATTGGCATAAGTCCATGAGGCCCACTTTTTTTTTTTTTTTTTTTTTAAATAGTCTTTTATTGAGATTCTTGAGACAAAAAAGTCAACAAAATAGTATAACCAGTACTATACATAAACAGGGTATGTAGTTACCACACAGTGGATACACAATTGACCATTAAACCATCTATAACAAAAAGTGATAACTGTACAACACTTAGTTATCTATAGCTTGAGAATCTCGTTTTATAACATATTGAATAGCATTTAACAGTGGTTAATTTGATGGCTACTCAGGAGCCAATTGATATAGGAAACAATACGGCATCTAGAATGGTAACCACAAAAATTATACATTTCCAGTAATATATTGTAGAATGAGAACATTGCATGTACAAGACGTTTGGAACCTTCCTCTCAAGATAGGAGAATAAGCCCTCTGTCCTTATTTCTGATATTTGACCAGCATCAGCTGGTAAACACCGCTCGGTAGTAGCCAAAAGAAGAGGCGGAGACAAATAAAGAGGTGCCAAGGTTCTAATGTAGCAATGTTGTATACATGTAGTAAACAGTATAGGGGGGCGGAGCCAGATAATGCGACTGTCTAGGAAAGTTTTGGGTCCCTAGGCTTTTGTGTATAAAATGATTAAGGGTAGCTCCTGATAAAGTTATGCTCAAGGTGGGGTATTAATATGTATAAAATATAAAATATAGGGGGCTTCTGGATGAGCTCCTCTCCTGGGGAAGTGCCAGCTATAGGCGATGTGGGAAAAAGGAGTAAGGGTATGACCCATAGGTAACAATTACTGGTGGGAAAGGGAGGAGAGGGGCCCAGCAGGAATAGATGATTTGTTCCAATAATAAAATCAACATAGGGAGCACCTTTATCTAGAATAAGGCTGACAAGGTATCCTTCACATGTAGCTATGGCATATACAAGATAGGAATCACAAATAGGAATAAAATAGCAATTGAGATGTAATACAAACTGTCTCTATAAGGTCTTGGATGGCATGATATTGACTAGTCCAAGCAATATACACAACCTATAGCCATAGTTTAACAATAATTGAAGAATTAATATTTATGAGCAGGACAGTGCTTGGGCCTTAAAATAACGTTGTTTTAAATAGCTGAGGTGTATGATAGAGACTTATCGGCAATATGCACTTTGTGTAGGATAAATAACTATAAAGATAAATTGCCCCTAACGCGCTAACTTAGTAGGGATAGTATATAATGTATGCAGAGCTCTAAAGTGAGCTTTTATATATTAAGGGGGCCATTACAGGCATACTACAGTATGCCCCCTCGGCCATAAGCAGCATACATCAGCTTTTAATATAATGGATCAATCCCGATTAGCATAAGTGCCTCAGTTTCCAAGGTGTAAATAGTCAGGTTATATCTTGTATGCAGAACACATCAGCAACTTTAACGTGCGATAGTTAATGTCTGTATGCTTTGGAGGTATTGATAAATAATACTACCTCCCTAAACAACTTATCAGAAATGAGTAATCTTTAACCTAGCCAAGAATAGAAAATAATAATAAATGCAGAACAGTAATAGTATTCATAACACAAGCAAACGAGCTAACTGCTTTCCTAACACAAATAATTTGCTTGTCTGTTGCTTCTGGACTAGGGGAACATAAGGGCAATTGACACTCAGAGATATCCCTCCTGGAGGTACCTCACATTTTTATCAGTTACCTAGTCTCAAAATCAGAGGAAATTAAGTACTAATCTTGTACAGCTATACATGAACATAAAAAATATACAGCATACTAATATAATAATTAACAAAATTAAAAGATGTTATGAAGCTACAGAAAGATAAACAGACATCATAGATGTGGTGTGTTAAAAGCATTTGGCATGAAACATCACTAAGCAACATATACACATGTTTATAGAACTACATACATATATCCATATATTTATATAATTACACATATATATATACCACCTTACACGAAGAGACTATGCATTAGCATTCGCGGTGATGTGCGCAACCACAAGTGAGGTCGCAATTAAGGCCGCGTAGTGCTATATATGGTCATACAAACAGATCAGAATTTTAAGACATTATTTAGGCAAATATGGCCCGTACACAACATGGATACCTGTCTGCAGAGAGTGAGATTGATGAAGTTCCAAAGAACAGTCATCTAAAGAAACAATCTATTGGTCTGAGAGATGTGATTCTATATGGGGAGACAATCAGAGAACTGTTGCACTTTAAATTAATGGACCTCTTATCCTGCATACCTACTGACCTGAGATGCATAGTATGTGAAAGGAGGGGAATGCTTAGGGGAACTAACTATATGAGAGAACGGATAAATTACCATGTCTCCTTAGCTTATAGTGTGACTGGTTGATGCTTGCTTATACATATATTAAACAGAAGATGTGTTTAAAAGAATATTCAAGCGTCTACGTCGATATGGCATTGGTGTCAACACTAACAGGGATCAAAAGACACATGAGTCAGTGCGCATACCAGAAATGGAAGGGGTTAACCAAGTGCACACTAGTGGAGATTCTCACTGTCCCATATTGAGGACCTATAAACTTTGCATGAACAACAATAAGTAAAAGAAATGAGACAATATGACTTAACATCAGTAGGTTCGGTTAAACTTATAATAAAATAACGGCAATCATATGTGGATAGTGCCAATGCAAAGAGGCATAGTAGTATGAGCCATATATCACAACAGTATTAGTTATTAACACGGCATGTAATCCACACTGGATACCATCAAGAAGTTCTAAAGCAGTTGTCTATGAGAGTTATAGTTCTCTTAACTTTTAATAGAGTGGCCTAGGAGATACCTATAACCTCTTCTTATGGCAATGTTAAGGGGGTCTCTAAGTCATCAAACTCAAGTCAGCCATACCCTGATTGAAGAGGGGCACTCCGTGACACACACCGGCAATGAGGAAAGATGTTGGAGTCAGTGACCATTGCCATATCTGTAGTGATCAGACTGCCAATTTTCCCTACAGAAAGTATGGTCGATAAAATAGTTCTTTTAGACAATCGCTAGCCAACACCCCTTCTCAGGCAAAAGAAAGAGAGCAGATGTCGGCCATGTCTATACTGTTTTTCCGACACAATGCCACGACGGGGGGTTGCAGAGAAGAAGATCAGGGCTGTCATAAGCGGGTTAGCGGTATCTCCTACCTCCCTCACTAATACATGGCTCAATCTGGTGATTCCTGCGATAGTGCTTGAGCTTTCTCCAAGGGTGAGGTGTTGACTCAGAGCTGATCCATTAACCATGCGGGTATGTTTTGTAGTTGCCGGGACCTGCGACCCTCCTCTAAGGCCAGTTACTCTGATAAAGCTGGTCATTTCTCTGGGTATGTGGTTAGGTGATGAGATCTCTCTCGGGCTCTCAGTGTACGGCGGATTGCCCGGTGGCTTTGCGGTGCAGTAAAACTGCTAAGGATATTCCAAGCAGCAGAGCTGAGTCCCAGTGTGGATCAGTCCGGACGTGGCTGCTGTATATTTCCACCGGTCGCCGAGGGCTGGTATGTCTTTCTGTGGATCTTTAAATAGACCCTTCAGGTCGTGGCTAGAAGTGAGTCCATCAGCGGAGCTTGCAGCATCTTCGAGAGTGCTGCGTAGAGAAAGTTGGGCTGTAGTCTCAAATGCCTCTTGATCTACTACCCGATGGGGTAGCATTACTGCCAGCTTGGCTATAATGTCAGTTAAATCATTCTTTAGCTCCCGATAGTAAGTTAGAAGTGCTTGCTCCGCTATAGCCTCCCATCTATTCACAGCCTCCATTCTGGGCCAAAATGGCGACACGCGCCCTTATAGTAATGAGTTTGGCGCCGGTTTTAGAAGCTGTTCTCTCAAAGAGCTCACCGTTAGATCTCTCTGTGCATAGATATCAATGTAGACTCGATAAGGGTCCGTTGTAGTATATGAAAAGAGGTTTTCTATATAGTAAAAATACTACTGTATTTGGTTATAGATGAGGAGCTCCAGAGATGTGCATCCGATCTCTTTGCTAGTTGGCTCCGCCCCCCCGAAGCCCATCCTTTTTATGGTGGTTATGATTTTTTTGTATAAAGCACAATTATTTCCAAATTCCTTTGTTGATGCTTTTTACTCCTTTCTTTATCACCCTACTACTTGGCTATTCGTTAAACTGAATTGTGGGTGTGGTGAGGGGTGTATTTATAGGCATTTTGAGGTTTGGGAAACTTTGCCCCTCCTGGTAGGATTGTATATCCCATACGTCACTAGCTTATGGACTCTTGCCAATAAAGAAAGAAATTAATTTATCAGGTAAGTTCTTGCATAAATTATGTTTTTAAAGGCAAATTTGAATGCTGAGGTTTTACCTCTAAACAAGTCCCCATCTGAATTTAGAGAGGGTTTTATATGAAAATCACATTTCTCAGTTTATATAGCAAACACTGTAATAAATTGAGTTTAATAATAATAGATACCTTGGATGTTTATGTCTCTAATTTATTACTCTTATGGCTGATGATGATAACAAGTTTAAATTTGTAATTTAATTTACATAATGATCTGGAGTAGTTAAATGTAATGTTTAAAGCAATTTTTTGTGTACATTCTTTAGTACTCAAGAATCGCTCAATGTAAGTGGTGGGAAGATAACTATATTGAATTTGTAATTGTAATAAATCAATCTATGAAATAGGAAACATCCCATTCTAGATTGATACCATTTGAGTGTCTTGTGTCAAGTTTCAAAATCCAAAAAAGTTCTCTTTTCGTTAGAGATTTATGTCAATCACCCCCCAACCCCCCGGGACTCATGTGAACAATTTCAATGATCTCTGCTACAAAATTGGGAACACCAGTGAGATGCAGGCCATTGAAATGTTTGGCTATATCTGAATCTTTATTAAAATTCTCAACATCCCTGAAATTCTATCTAACCCTATCGCGGAATTTACGGGAGGTCTGGCCAACATATTGTTGTTGGCAATGTTTACAGGTGATAAGGTATACTACCCATTTGGTTCTGAAAGTGGCATATAGCTTGATTTCAAATGTCCTTTGTGTGACACTGGAATGAAAATGTTGTCCCAGTGTCAAAGTTTTGCACGCTTTACAATTTAAATTATTACATTTAAAATTGCCCTTACGGTGAAGCCATGGTGTACTATTAAAATTATTGGTTTGAACCATACTAGGGGCAAGTTTTGAGCCCAAGGTTTCAGGTTTTCTAGATACAAATTTACAATTATCTGATAAAGTTGACAATAGGTGATAATTTTTTAATAATGAAATATGTTTTTTCAAAATTTTGACAGAATAAGGATTACTGAACACTACTTATCCTTCCATAAATTTATTTCTGGATCTCTTAGCTTTTGATATGACACCACCCCTAGCTTCTTGTGCCAAGGTTAAGAGACTAGGGTCATAGCTTCTGTCAAGAAGTCTATCCTTTAGTTTATTGGATTGTGTGTCATATGTCGTCACAGTTGGTGTTCCTTCTCAGTCTAAGAAATTGACTCCCAAAGACCAGATGCAGCTTGCCTCCGATGATACTTAGGATTGCAGCTTTCATTTTGATAAATGGCTGCAAGTCTCATTTAGGCATACATATGTCATAATACAGATTTCCCTGAGTGGAGTGCAATCCTGAGTATCATCGGAGGCAAGCTGCATCCAGTCTTTGGGAGCCAGAATCGGGCAGTGAAAACTGATGCCTGACTAACCAGGGCTGCAATAACAATGCTCAACATGGGGACTGGTACTTGACACTCCTATAGTCACCAAAGTGGCGACATGTGTGTGCCCCACAGCTTGGAGTCTATAGCGAGTCCATCAGCTGCTCTATGTGTGCCACAAATGAGTATGCTACACTGGATACCAAGCAGGCCACAATGCAGTCGCTCTTATTACGGTAACCGGCTTTGAGGTCATTAGCACGTATGGCAGCACAACAGTAATCCATGGCAGCTCGCTCAGCAGTAATCTGGGTTGCTTTCTAGAACTAAAATACCCCGGACTACACTTACCACAAACTGGGCAGAGAAAACTGATGCCTGTACTAACCATTACAGAATCCTAATTTAACTAGCCGGATTATAAATAATGTTAATACTGCACTTTGGTATAACAGAATAGTGCATAATATTTAAAGGATATTACTCAATATAAGCCTAAACTAGATTTTAGTTTTAGGAATTTCCTGTTTAGGGTTGTGTGTGTGACATGTGTATGTATTATTTGTGCTTACCAGTACAGAAGGGCAGCAGGGGCCAGGCAGCAGCTGATCTAAGAGTCTTGGTCTTCCATCTGTGATGATCGCAGCTGCAGCAAGTCAAGAAAGACAACTCCGGGCTCAAGATGGATGACAGGACAAGTCACTCACAGGAGGCATCAGTCTCTCCTTCCTGCCAGTACTGCTATGTCAATGCTGCTCCCTTGTGCATGCACAGGGAGCCAATCAACGTTGGTCATGTTCTCCTGGTGCTGTCAATCACCAGGAGAACATGACCATTTCTAATTGGCTCCCTTGATAGGAGGCATCAAGAGGGCTGCCTCCTATTGGTTCCAATTTTCTGTGATAATATGTAGACAACAAACAGGTGGTGCTATAGCACTGCTTTTCCTATGACCCATGTAATGCAATGGAGAGAAGCGGTCCTGTACCCTGCCTCTCCATATCGTTACATGGAGGGGAAAAAAAAATGATTTTTTTTTCTTCCAATTTTTTTTATTTATTAAAATTTAATAAAATTTTGGCCCCATACGGCAGGGGAGGCACTTCCTCCCCTGCCTCCTATGACTGCACAACCCATATATATATATATATATATATATTAAGGGCTAGATTACAAGTGTTGCACTAATTTATTGTGGACCTGTGAACGGGCAAGGCGCGCAATAAATAACCATCTATTATAATTGGCTGGTTATTGCCACCGCAAGCTGGTTAATTTTATAAATATGTCCCAAATGCCCCCAAAATACAGTGCAGTGAATTTTATAAAAACAATTAAAATAGCAACATTTTTATTTTTTAATTAAATAACTGCACTAGGCAGTATTTTGGGGGTAAAGTTGGTGGGAGTGGAAAAAAAATGCACTGAAAAGTGCCTTTACATTGCGGTCTATGGGAACTGTGTGTTCCCAGCAAATATATAGGTATATAAATATATACTTATATATTTATGTGTTAATATGTGTATATGCACATATAAACAAAATATATATATGTATAAAAGCATTAAAAGTATGCTGCCATTGCTACGCTGCTTACCCCTTCGCTGCACGAGGTTCTGATGCCGCCTCTGAAGACATCAGAAAGAGGCTCCCATTGGAGCCTATGGAAGTGCGCTCTAATGACCGATTGCTTCCTAGCAATGCGAATGCGAGCTTACATTCACATTCAGCTAGATTACAAGTTTTGAGCGCTATAGGGATTTTAACGACCACCACAAAAGCAGCGTTATTTCACATCCCTATAGCGCTGGTATTACGAGTTTTAAAAAAGCAGGCTTGTGAGGGTGATATGGTTACGTTGAGCTCCATACCACACCAAAATCAAGTGCTGCTGTTACATGCTCATGCACGATTTCCCCATAGACATCAATGGGGAGAGCCAGCAAAAAAAAATATCTAACACCTGCGATTGCAGAATGAAAAGCTCCGTAACGCAGCCCCATTGATGTCTATGGGAAAAATAAACAGCCAACAGGATGAGAGCTCAATCCTATTGGCTGATTGGATCAGCCAATAGGATTTTAGCAGCTCTAATTCCTATTGGCTGATTGAAATCTTTCAGCCAATAGGAATGCAAGGGACACCATCTTGGATTGCGTCACTTGCATTGAAGTTCTTTATGGCGGCAACCATATGAAGAGGATGCTCCGCGCTGGATGTCTTCAGGATGGACCTGCTCCGCGCCAGATGGATGAAGATGGATGAAGATAGAAGATGACATCTGGATGAAGACTTCTTGCCGTCTGGATGAGGAAATCGCCGGCTGGATGAAGATCGAAGAGGCCATCTGGATGAAGACTTCTTGCCCCATGGATGATGACTTTGCCGGCTGGATCTTTCAAGCACTACTTCAAGAACTGTAAGTGGATCAGCGGGGGTTAGTTAGCAAACTCGTAATACCGGCGCTATGTGAGTCCCATTGAAAAAAAGGACTTTTTAAAAAGTGCAGTACTGACGTTGAGTGACAGGCTAAAAGGTGTGTGGTACACCTATACCGACAAGACTCGTAATAGCAGCATTAGGGAAAATGAAGCGTTATGGGCCATAATGCTGTTTTTTCAATCATAATGCAAAACTCGTAATCTAGGTGATTGTGCTTAACTTGTAATACCAACGCACTTTAACCTGTGCTGGTATTACTCAGTGGAGCACTATTCAATATTTAGTGCTCCACTTCTAATCAATCCCTAAGATTCTGCATTATTCAATTTTCTGTTTTTTTTAAAAAAACTTTTGAAATAAACACTTTCTAAATATATGAATACTATGTATAGGTATTTTGCAGATGCATTCAGGAGACTATTAATCACAAACATTGTATTTATGTCAAATCTATGCTTGCTGTTTAGCTTTGTCCCTAATGCAGCTGAGAAAACAAATAAGGAAAAATATGCAAACTGTAATGCACACTCATATTTAGTGCCCAAGGATTTTACATTGTTATCCAAAATTATGTTGTACTTTCTTTGGCCCCCGAAACAAAAAGCATATTTCTCATTAAGGGTTTGGTTTGTAAAAAATGTATGGCATTTACAGATTTATTAAAAACAGCTGACGTTTTTTGCAGCAAAAGTGATTCTATTCTGTACAAAATGGCAGATAATTGCTTTGTGCAACATGAAAACTATATTCAAACATTAACAGTGCCTTTTTGGCACAGACAACTGTTAAGTTCATCTCATAGTATTTAAATCAAAATAACACAAACTTTTTAATACAATTGTTTTTGGTCTGCAGATTTTATTTTTAGAAGACCTATTCTTTTTTAGCAGCATGTATCTCATTACAAATAGTAATGTGAAGAATTGAATCATTGTGAATAGTGTCCCATAAAAAAAAACAGAAAGATTTATAGATCTGAAATTAAAAAAGGACACTATATAAAACATAATAAATAATACACTTATCAAATAACATCTGAGATACTGACATAATACACAAAAAGGCTGTCAGATTAAATGAATCATTTTTCATAGCTAATCATATGGCATGGTTCTATATGCAAATAATATCCCCTAGATATTTAGTTATGCCTAAACCAAGCACATAAGACATATTTAAACCTTTCATTTATATTGAATAATTAATCTAAGTGCTAAAGTGTAAAAATGTTTTCTGTTTAGGATATTTAGCTTCTATGGTTGTGTAATAAACAAAATTAAACTAGTGTGATATGCTACTGCTTGTTCCTAAAGCAAATATTGATATGCTCAATTATAAGATGATATTTCAAATATTTATCATTCTATACTATAACAACAAATTTGCTGGCATTTTGTCAGGGATTGGCAAGAACCAAAAATTTTGAATACAAACAATTTGGTGATAACTCTATTTTAAATTGCGAAAAGAACCGAATAGCTCTACATTTTATTTAAAAAAAAAAAAAAACAGATGTTTAATTAAAATAATTATTCATAAGTGCATCGATAATCATTTACATTTGTAATTTGAGTCAATGTGCCTACAAAATCATTTTCAGAATTTTTTTTTTTTAAAAGCTACAAAACATTGAGTTTATCTCCAGTATGAGAAGATTTTTCTAAGCATCTCTCATTTTTATCAAGGCCTTTGAGCCATTAACTGCCAAACAATTTAACCAAAATTAGGATTTGATACTGATATTTTGTGTCACAGTTTTAATTAAAACATTTAAATTGGTATTTTGTTACATGAACTTCTGCAAGTTCCCTTATAAAGTGATTCAATGTTCAGTTATAGTTATGTAGTTTATTAAACAAAATGGACGCCTACAAAAGTTTACATCTAAATAATGAATGTTATTAACATTAATACATTTTTCAATGTCCCTCTTGGTGCATTCTGCGGGACCGATTTATGAATGTCTGTCCGACATGATACGCTATAGCGTATCATATCCGACAGACATCGCACAAGTATTTCTCCAGAGCAGCTTGTGCAATGCTGCCCCCTGCAGATTCGTGGTCAATCGGCCGCTAGAAAGGGGTTTCAATCAGCCCGATCGTGCCTCAGAGGCAGTGGATGAGTTATGAAAAGTATTTTTGCTATTTTAATTTTGTTTCTCTCCATGCATTTAAAGAAGGTATGATAATTTTATACATTTTTATGTATTAGTGTTTTAATTTAATAGTTGTAAAATATTTGCATTGATCACCTATTGGTTAATAACTTTTTATTTTTTATTTAGTTATTAAGAATAATAATATTTATTTGCATGGTTTCCAGTCTTCCATATTGGTGTTTCTTTAGCACAATGGTTCCTTGCGAGAGCTAGAGGTGTGTCAAGAAATTTTGATAATAAAATAGTTTCACCAAAATCATAGAGTACTTTTTTTTAACAATTTGTATAAAAAAAGTTTATCCAGCCTAATTTCTAAATACATTTGTTTATTTTGCTACAAATGCTAAACTTAAAGGGACATTAAACCCAATTTTTTTTCTTTAATGATTCAGATAGAGCATGCAATTTTAAGCAACTTTCTAATTTACTCCTATTATCATTTTTTCATCGTTCTCTTGCCATCTTTATTTAAAAATCAGGAATGTAAAGTTTAAGAGCCGGCCCATTTTTGGTTGAGAACCTGGGTTATGCTTGCTTATTGATTTGCTAAATATAGCCACAAATAAGCAAACGCTATCCATGGTGCTGAACCTAAAATGGGCTGGCTCCTAAGCTTTAAATTTCTGATTTTAAATAAAGATAGCAAGAGAACGAAGAAAAATTGATAGTAGGAGTAAATTAGAAAGTTGCTTAAAATTGCCTGCTCTATATGAATCATGAAAGAAAAAAATTGGGTTTAGTATCCCTTTAAGTGACACCAATCAACCTATTTTAATATGACAACAATGACATCACTAAGTGCTGCGGGCAGTTTGGTTATGATCATGAGGCATGAGAGCCTGACCTAGAATCATATATGATAAATAAAAATACTGTGCGCTCATGAGGTTCAATGTCTTTTATCTGGTGAAATACTTTTAATTGAATCTGATGGTACCAAGTAAGTTAAAAAGACATCTTTACACTAAACATTCATTGTTTATTTCATGTTGTCATCTTACTATAAATATATGTATCGAAATGGAATTTCAATAAAGTGTAAACTGTAAAATACTATACATTATGGTTATTTATATGATTCCTGCATTAAGAACAGATATTTGTTATCAAAGTTAAACATTTTCACAAGGAGTCACAATACGCCCCCCTATAACTACTGCCTATGTTTTTATTTGTGTTTTTAATTAAAATACGTTTAAACTTGATCAGTTTGGTAGAGCGATTTTTATACATCACTTTGGGAGTTTTTGTTCCTATCATTCACAAAGTATCCTCACACATGGGATACACTCCAGTTCTGTTACTGAACTGATACACACTATTCTATCAGTCTGCATCTACTAGCACATAGGGGTGCTATTGCTAAATGTGAGTACCCCTTTGTTTGCTTTATTTTTGATGTTGGATACCACTAATTGATATGCACATGAGGCGCCCCTCTATCTGTTTGATAAAAAAGACATCTTGACACTAAACATGAATTTTCATTTTTATTTTTTTCATGTCTTACTATAAATATATGCATTGAAATGGAATTTCAATAAATTGTAAAGTGTAAAATACTATACAGTTATAAGAAAATGATCCCGGACTCCTGAGTCATCTATAGAGCTGTTTTCTTTGAGCTTGTGCAGCTCAGAGGCTTGTAAGTACCTTTTCATTTGTATAGAAAATTGCCTCTTTTGCTACAGTGTTGCTCTATGATCTTCAGTTTCCATTTCTCCTTTTGAGGATTGAAGACCTTTGTGGATTAGTAGAGATAAAAGGACTGAGTGACTCAACCTATTTTAACCTTTGGGTTTGATCTACTCTAAGTATTAGTTATCTCCATATATTTGTGCGCTGAGTGTAAAATAACACTTTTTTTATTACATATTGAGAATTTAGTTTCTCTTTTGTGTTGTTTGTTCATAGGGTGTTACACAACTGCTTTACCTTTTTGTATTTGATTGTAGTTGTACAAATGTGTGCCCAAATAATGACTCACACAAATAGAGCTTGTTTTTAATTCAGCTTGTAACTCATATCATCGAACACAATGTCACTCTGTGCCACTCTAAGAGCACTTTGCAAGTTGGCAAAGTCTACCCTCCTAATCAAGTAATGATTTCAAAGAGGATCCAACAATATTCAAAAGGCAAAAATCGAAAAATGCATTTTGTTCTTTTTCATGGAATATGCACTTGGCCACAAGCAGTCTTATTTGTATTTATGGTTCCAACAGGGAGCTTTCTTGTAATGTGAGAAAATGGAAACTTTAATGTTTTCCTAGCTACGAGCCCAGTTATTATTCGACTATAAGAAGTATGATTTAAGAAAAGTTGATTGGTTATCTTATGTCCTGTAGTGCATGGATATATTACAAGTAAGTATAATGATATAATTTATTTTTCTGATGCTAAGATCATTGAATTAATGATATTTTGGATACCAGTTATTTATTGATCCTAATAAGCGCATGCTATTTTATATTTTAATTTCTTTCTCAATCATAAAATTATAAAACCATTGACACAAAAGTACATTCAGTACTAATCAGTATCAAATGATTATCAATGAAAAATGGGATGTGTACCCAGTCCAGCCTGAGAGTGCAGTCCCCTTACGTGTTTTGTATATGTCTAGGATGATTACATAAGTCTGTGAACCCTTGACTTGTTCCCAGTTTGTTTGATTGAGAGCTTGCATTTGTATGGCTGCATTAGGGACCCAGGTTTTGGGAGAGACCTTGACGTGGTACCTGGGCTTGTCCTATTTGGCCAGATGCGGTAACTAACTCTTCCAGTTTTGCTTTAATCTTAGCTGAGAGCTTGTAAGTGAATGCTGGACTTTCTCTGTGTGTTTTATTAATTTATTTTGTCATTTTCCCTATGGGCCTTGCACCCAGACTTGTCTGGGGTTAACTGCCTGTGACTCTGGGGACAGCACAGCAGTTGCAGGCTTATGGGATGTGTGCCCAGTCCAGTCTAAGAGTGCAGTCCCCTTCCGTGTTTTGTGTGTATATATATATATATATATATATAGTGAAACCTGCTTAAGACGGAATGGCATCGGCCTTATACAGTTAGTGACTGATGGAGCGTCTTTTGACATGCAGAAACTCCAAAATGGTAGAATAATGTTACTGTATCAGTCATGAAGCCAGTCTGACCTGCACTGCCGCAAGGGTGCGTGGGACTGGATTCCTGAACAATAAGGAATTCGGGCAGCAGCTCATTTCCATGTTCCGTCAATTCTGGTATCGGAGCATTTGGGCGCAAATGCTCAGGATCAGCACCATACCATACGGTACCAGTATCAATATCAGTGCATCCCTAATCAGAATCAATTTCTTGTTTTGCATGTAACAAAGACAGTACAGTTTTTCTGCTTAATCATTACACAAGTTTTTTTTATCTGGATTTACTTTTTTTCTAACACAGAAAATGGGTGAGAAAACATCAATTGTATACAAACACAGTACAGTATTAAAAGATTAATTGTTGCATCAGTTACTGTCTTCTCTTTCTTTTCACTTCGCCATTGCCAGCTAGCCATTCTTCCATGATTTTCTCTTTATTTTTGATAGCTTCATAAATTTGCATTTTGCCCCCCTTAATGCATTGTTTTACAGACAACTTATCTTTTGTGTAGGCCTCAATCACTTTCACTTTTGCAGCGAGTGTAAGAGTGTTGCACTTTCTAGGAGCCATTCTGTGTCCCACACCTCTTCGGTTTCAGCGTCCTTTGCCACACCCCTTCAGTTTCAGCGTCCTTCCCACTCCACTTCCGTTTCAGTGTCCATTCCCACACCCCTTCCGTTTCAGCGTCCTTCCCACTCCACTTCTGTTTCAGCATCTGTTCCGTTGTTTCAGCGTTCCAACACCACTTCCGTTTCAGTGTCCATTCCCACACCCCTTCCATTTCAGCATCCTTCCCACTCCATTTCCATTTCAGCATCTGTTCTGTTGTTTCAGCGTTCCAACACCACTTCCATTTCAGCATTGCCACACCCCGTCCGCATTAAATTTGCTGGCTTATCCAGGTAGCTTAACATAATGTATATGCACCTAACACTGGGACTGCATTCCGTTTCCATGTTGGACAGGTTCGGCTTTTCCAGGTAGTTAAACAATGTAAGTATAACACTAAGGGTCGGGACTGTGGAATATTTCTGGCATTGACAGGTTTCCGTGTTTTACAGAGTCCGTCTTGGACAGTTTTCACTGTATATATATATATATATATATATATATATATATATATATATATATATATATATATGTTATGGGTAAAGTCAGATATTGGGTAATCCTAGGATTAAGTAAAACGGAAATTACCCAAGCGGCATTGGGTAAAGCCCGATATAAGATCATAAATCCCCTCAGAGTCATTAGGTCACTGCACCAAACATGTATATACAATGCACTGTAATTTCCACATCTTCACTATCTTTTTTGGATCCGCCTGGGGGTTCACATGGGGTGGATGCAAGGGGGTCAGTGAGGCGCCTTTTTTGAACCCCCCCAGGCAGAGGCAAAAAAAAATAGTGTACATGGGGGAATTACAGTACATCAGGCTTTACCCACAGCTGCTTGGGTAATGCCCATTTTACCCATATAATGTTAGGATTACCCGGATGTCTGACTTTACCCGTAACATATATATATATATATATATATATATATATAGTATATATACACATATATGGTACCTATGACACAAAGCTTATTCATTATTAATACTAATTTAACAATGAGAACGGAGAGCCAAATAGGCTAGGAGAGACATAAGGGTTAAGGCCTGCAGGGAGAGGGAAGTTAAAGAGGGAAGTTTCTAGGTCTGCAACAATGTTGCTGTTTGAGGGGAGTGGCACCCCTACCTGTTAAGAAGGCTCTGCACCAGGCTTGGGGCCTCTTCTTCCTTTGGGACAGCTGCAAGTCTTTTCAACACCACCCATCGCTTATCATGGACGTGTTCCCCTCTCCACTGTTCCTCCAAAGCGCTCCAGGAAGGATCCAGTCCTCCTGCAGTGTTAGAAGAAGAGAGAGAGGAGATGAGTATCAGGAAATTCCAACAATTGCACCTCTTATTACAGTAAACCCGTTGCCCACTCAGGAACACACAGGGAAAATCATACATGCAGCGCAGGTTTATAGTGCTGTCTCACAGCCCACTATTCCCCCTCCTTTGGCTACACAGGGCCTTACAGCACAACCTCCTACCATTAGCACACATACCCCGCCTCCTAGCATGATTAGGCAGGACCAACCTTAGGCCCAGTCTTCTATCACCTTGTTTCTGTCTATTACCAGTCCCACAGTTTGTCTTCACATTGGGGCCTTGCTCCCTCCCTACTCAGTTACAGCCTTGCAGGGTCTCTCGCCTACCACCGCAGTCGCTGTAGCATTCCTTCTGTAGTCCCTAGCCCCCACTGTGGCCTCTTCAAACTCCCCGGATGGAGTTGGGGCTGTGGCCCCTCTGCAGGACTTCTCCCTGGTGGTCCGGTGGAGTCTGTTCCCCACGTGGCCTCCAGTGGACCTCCGGTAGCGTTGTTGCAAGGCCCCTCCCCTTCCGGTGACATCATCATGGTGCACGCAAGTCACGTGCAAGCCTCTCCTAACAGCAGTGAGCACACTGCTCTACCAGCTACGGTAACCTTAACACGTAACAGCCCATTCTCCCTTCACAGGCCCACAGGTGAGTTCGGGTCCTTGGTGGTTGCAGGTGGAGTGCGGGGGTGGAGCCTCAGGCGTAGCGCGGTAATCTAGCCAGAGCTGTAAGAAGACAAATGTGTGTTGGAACCAGATCAGCATCAAAGGCCTCAGCACAGGTTGGGAATAAGGCATGCCGCAATGTGCAAGCAATGGGGGCAATCTCTGAGGTTAATATGGAGGGCCACAATGTGCTAGCAACGAGGTCAATCTCTGTGGTTGATCCAGTGGGCCGCAATGTGCTAGTGATGGGGTCAATCTTGGATATTAACACAGTAGGCCGCAATGCGCTAGCGATGGGGGCAATATATTGATCATAGGCCCAGCTATAATGTTGCGCATACGATGGGGGTCAATAATACTGAGATTCATAGCCTCAATAGGCCTCAATTGTACACTGACACACAGGCGATAGGGAATAGTAACACCATGACACCAGTTATAGGGGCATATAACAATGTTGGGGACAATACTACACAGGTCTTTGCATTTCATGTTAGGCCATTGCTTTCTCATACTGCTACCCTGATTTTTCTTCTCCCTCTGTTTCACATGCAGTTAGGAACCTATCTGCTATATATACTACTCAGGGGAATAATTATCAGTGGTCAACCCAGGCAGTTAGGGAGGTGCAGAATGTAGGAAATAGTGTAAGAGTCTCCCTCCACAAGAATCAAGGTACTCCAGATATGTTGTTTCTCTTACAGGACCTGATTTCCGGCGTATCCCGCCCCAATCCTGCTACTATAGCGGACGTCAGTGCCACTCCTGCCCCATCCATTGCAGCAGCACCACAGAGGGAACAGAGAATGTCAGGCCTTCCACCTCTGGACCAGCCCAGCCAAATGCAGGCCCTGTGACCTCTGCACAACAATGGGTGCCTTCCACTGGACCAGGTGAGCCCCAGGTTTTCATGCACCCTCACACATTTGCTTATGATACATCCTCAGATAGTGAGGCCGACAGTGATTCCTCAGTAGTTTTAAATAGAGGTCAGAGGCGAATGTTTAAGAGATTGAAAAGCCTAATAATTGCTCAAAATAAAACACAAAACACTGCTCCTTTTCCAGCACTGCCAGCTTCTGATGTAGCCGTCCACATACTGATCCCCTTTTCAAAGGATGCAGGGTCAGGCAGCAATCCTTACACTGTTAGTCGTAGAGTAGCTGTACAAGGAGATACCTTACCGTCACTCATCCACTCTCTACATTCTCACCTGAAACCCAAGACTGTTAGAAGGATTCAGGAGGGATGGTATGTTAATGTTTTTGAGTTGTCTGGGGAAGTGCACAGGCAAAAGAAATGCAGTTTGGATGGAATCGGCCCTAAGCGAGTGAAGCGTCCAGACACTTTTGATGAGTTGCTAAGATGCTTCAAGGTTCTATCCACCTGCTATATTGAGAAACACCCTTCTCAGGCCATAAATACCATAAATATCCTTAAGTATACTGACACTATACATTGGATTCAGAAACATTACCGTAATGGTGCTTGGCGTGATTATGACGCCGAATTCCGTAGGAAGATGACTGGAAACCCAGTGTTAACATTTGGTTGCACAGAGACACAGCTTTGGAATAGGCTAGGTCGGGAAAGGTCACCTTCACCGCCCCCTTCAATTAGGAATACTCAAAGCCGCCCATTTTCTCGCACCAAAAAAAGGGGTAGAGAGTGTTGGAAGTTCCAAAACAAACAATGTGACAAAGGGAATGCCTGATCCTTTTGGAACGTTTGCAGACAATGTGGCAGAAAAAACGCAGGGTCTGACTGCACAAGGAGTAGAGAGCAGAATCATGATAGATTCACGCCTAAAACTACAATTAGTGGCAAGGGCTGCCACCCTACTGAAAGTGGACGCTCTTAAACATTGGTTGCTTCTCTATCCTGACCATTAGAATGTGCATCTTTTGATGAGCTGGCTAGCTGATGGTTTTCTGATACCAGTTACACATTCCATAAGCGGGTCTAGCTCTCATAGAAATCTGAAATCTGCTTACCAGTTTCCCAAAGTAGTACAGGCTAAATTAGACAAGGAGCATTCCCTGGGTAGGATTCTCAGCCCTTTTAAAAATCCACATTTTGATAATTTAGTTGTGTCACCCTTAGGAGTGGTCCCTAAGAAAGAACCTGGCAAGTTTTGTCTGGTACAATACCTATCTTACCCCAAAGAATTCTCTCTCAATGATGCAATAGACCCAGCATTAAGTTTAGAGCATTATCAATCTTTTGATGAAGCGTTGAACTTGGTTAGGGCAGCAAGTAGGGGTGCATTCATGGTGAAGCTTGACATTGAGTCTGCTTTTCGACTGCTACCATTACACCCATCAGCTTTTCCTTTGATGGGGTTCAAATTTCAGGGTTCATTCTATATTGATTGCTGTCTAATTATTGGATGTACATTGTCCTGCTCACTTTTTGAAACATTTAGCTCCTATCTTCATTTGGACAGTTATGGCAGCGGTGGGTTTTTTAATGCTATGGCTCATTAACTTGATGATTTTCTAATTGTCGGGTTCCCCGCTTCCAATCAATTGCAAACCATTATGGATGCTATGCGTCATTTAATGAAAAAAATTGGTGTTCCCCTAGCTGAGGATAAAACCCAGGGACCATGCTCTTGCCTTACATTTTTAGAGATTGAGATTGCTTCAAAATCTTTGTTATGTCGTCTCCCTGCAGACAAGGTTTCAAAGATGTTACAAGCAGTGTAAATGGCATCGTTCTCAAAGAAGATGACTTTGAAACAGTTACAATCTCTGCTTGGTCTTTTGAATTTTGCATGCAGAGTGATTCCCTTAGGAAATATTTTTAATATGCAGTTACAGGCTCCATTGAAAGGTGTACAGAAAACACATCAGCCAGTAGTCCTGTCGCAAGACATGGTAGAAGACCTGTTGCTGTGGGAATCCTTTCTCCTTAAATTTAATGGAATTTGTCTGTGGAGATCTGATCCTGTCTCTAGTCAGTCCCTCCATCTCTTCACATATGCTTCTGGGTCCCAGGGATAAGGTGAATATTTTCAGGGGCAGTGGGCCGCAGGTCTTTGGCCTCCAAATTTGGCATCGGAAGGCCTCACCAGAAACCTTACCTTATTGGAAATTTTCCCCATAGCCTTGTCACTAGAACTGTGGGGACACGCTTTGAAAAATAGTGCAATTATATTTTGGTGTGACAACTTGAGTGTGGTCCATGCTATTAATAACTTATCTGCATTATCCCCCCTTAGTAATTAGATATCTTAGACTGATAGTGCTTTGTTGCCTCAAATTTAACATCAATCTCCTTGCGCAGCATGTCCCAGGAGTTAACAACTCCATAACTGATGCCCTTTCTCGATTTAATTGGCCACTATTTAGAAAGCTAGCACCACAAGCAGCTGTGGAAGGACTTATTTGTCCAGATTTTATTTGACAGCTGGCGGATCCTGGACCTCCCTTCTTCCACTAATTAAAATTTCCCTTGCCTCACGCACATGGAACACCTATGGCAAGCATTGGAGGGAATGGGAATTCTTTTGCCGAGACTCAGGTCAGTCGGTAGCTTAAGCATCTCACATTACGCTGATGGAGTGACTATCTCACCTGAGGTCCTGCAATGTACGTAAAGCTGCAGTATAATCTAGGTTAGCAGCCCTGTCGTTTTTTAACAAATTATTGCACTTTCCAGATATTTCCTCTTATTTTCTAATTAGGCAAATTATCAAGAGTTGGGGAAGGCTTGAGAAAATAGCCCCTGATGCTAGATAACCCATTACTATAGACAGGCTTCGGAACCTACTGTTGTCATTACCTACGGTCTGTTCTTCCCCATTCAAAGTTGTTTTGTTTAAAGCGGCATTTGCCCTGGCCTTCTTTGGCGCATTGCGTATAGGGGAGCTACTGCCCCCATCCAAAGCTGATCGCACTTCAGGAGTTATGTTTCATCATGTTTCCATGTATCCTAATGCCATATTGATTTTTTATGCCCATGTCCAAAACTGACCAGGAAGGTAACGGCATTTGGCTTACCCTATCCCCACGATAGTGTTTCAAGCCCTGTCTCCTTATTGTGGGACTATATAAAAATATTCCCAGTCAGTTTATAATTCATGCTGACCGCACACCCCTGTCAAAATTTCAGTTTCGCAAAATTTTGAGAGTAGCGGTTTGGAACGCTGGTTTGAACCCCTCAAGAGTGGTCCCGTACTCTTTTAGAATTGGGGCGGCCACAAGTGCGGCAGCCTCAGGCAAGCGAGCAAAACAATACAGCACCTTGGCAGATGGTGATCTAACAGATATCACTTATATGTTTGCCCACTTAATTCTTTCACAGGGTCCCAGTCATAATTGCAAACATTGACAGTTGTTTCCTTTTAGGTTTCTCTAGAAGGGCCTCGCGAGTATGGATCGTTGGCCACTCATTCGTCCATTGGGCATCAATCAGAGCCATAGCCACGCATAACAACCAGCTAGGTTGTTCCCCTAATAAAGTCTCACTCAGATGGTTAGGCAGGCGAGGGATGAGCTGGAGAGACTTGCCTACCCAGATAGGAGAAGCACTGAGATGGTGGGGTAAACCAGACATCCTCATACTGCACTTAGGAGGAAACAATATCAGTTCTATCCCAGCTTTGAAACTTATAAACATTATAGTAGCAGACATCGGCTGGTTGCGGGCATGGGCTCCAGGGGTTGCATTGGGTGGTCCAACATTATAGCTAGGTTATACTGTAGGTTTATGGGGACTGCTGGTGAGACTTATAGAGTCTGCAAGAAGATGAATAGAGTGGGGGTCAAAGCTGTGACTGGTGGTGGTGGTTTTGTTGTCCACCACGACAAAATTACGGCCCGCGCTAGACATCTGTACAGACCTGACGGGGTACATCTCACTGATGCTGGTATTGATATTATGCTTCTAAATTTAAAAAATTCCATTACTAAATATTTACATTTATAGCCCTAAAAATATATATATATATATATATATATTATTATATATTATTTCATATTGGCTATTGTTCGAGATTGGCGGCAAGAGTTCCTCTTGGCGGGAGGTCATGGCCTGTTTCATTGCAGATATAGAGAGGTTGGGGTGGAGTAATGGCCGGACGCCAAAGGCTGGGCAATGCCTTAGGTAATTCCGAGGAGTCCCGCCTTTGTTTTTGGGTGTTTGCAACTCCCAACAACCTCATTGCCTCTATCCTGAGCAGGGGGTTACTTCACTGCTGCCCTGGCCATTGGCCTCCTGTTGTGTTGAGGCTAATTTAGAACTCACTTGCTGCCATCCAAGTTTGCAGCCGGTTTAGGGTTGTCTGTTTTAAAGTTGAATTTAAATAAAATTGCCAGCGATGGTTTTACCCGCCACACTTGTGTCAGTGTTTTATTCAAAGTTCTTAGTTAAATGTTAAGTTAACTATGTTATGCTAATGGGCACCTTATCTGGTAGCCACCAGCTAGGCATTTTACCCTTATTAACAATTAACAATAAAGTTAAAATACTTGTTTATCATTTTCATATCAAATATTTTAAAAAGCATAAATAATGATGATGTAATTTATCATATAATTTTCATTCACCTAGATTACAAGTTTTGCGTTACAGTTTTAACATTGAAAAAATGGCCATTTCAGCGTAAAAATCGTAACGCAGCAATTACTAGTCGTGTCGGTATAGCTATACTGCAAGCATTTTAGCCTGTAACACAACGTCAATCTGACACTCAAAAAAATTAAATTTTTGCGTGGGATTTCCATAGCACCGGTATTACAAGTTGTGCAGTGAGGCTAAAATGCTTGTGTTCCAGCCTATACCGACACAATCCATTCCGCTATCTGAGAGCAGTAGTTATGAGTTTTGCGCAACAAAACTGTTACACAAAACTCATAACTAAAGTGTTACAAAGTACACTAACACCCATAAACTACCTATTAACCCCTATTCCATCACCCTCCTGCATTGCAAACACTATAATAAAGTTATTAACACCTAATCTGCCGTTCCCGACATCGCTGCCACTAATAAAAGTTATTAACCCCTAATCCGCCGCTCCCTGACATCGCCACCACTATAATAAAGTTATTAAGCCATATTCCGCCGCTCCCCAACATCGCCACTACTATAATAAAGCTATTAACCCCTATTCCGCTGCTCCCCAATATCACCTCCACTAAATAAAGTTATTAACCCCTAAACCCCTGGCCTCCCACATCACCGCCACTAAATAAACCTATTAACCCCTAAACTGCCAGCCACCCACATCGCAAAAAAATAAATTAAACTATTAACCCCTAAACCTAGCAATCCCCTAACTTTAAATTAAAATTACAATATTCCTATCTTAAAATAAATAAAAACTTACCTGTGAAATTAAAAAAACCTAATTTAAAACTGTAAATTAACCTAACAAAATTAAAATAACTACCAATTAAACTAAATTGCACATTAAAAAAAACTAACACTACTAAAAAAATGTAATCTAAAATTTCAAAAACTAAAAAATACTAAATTACAAAAAATAACAAACACTAAATTCCGAAAAATAACAAACGAAATTATCCAAAATAAAATCAATTACACCTAATTACACCATCTAATAGCCCTATAAAAATAAAAAAGCCCCCCAAAATAAAAAAATACTAGCCTAAAATAAACTACCAAATGCCCTTAAAAGGGCCTTTTGTAGGGCATTGCCCTAAAGAAATCAGCTCTTTTCCCTGTAAATAAATAAATACAAAGACATCTCCCAAAAGAAAAACCCACCACCCAACCAACCCCCCAAAATAAAAAACCTAACTCTAACAAAAACCTAAGCTACCCATTGCCGGACATCCAGGCGGCGAGAAGTCTTCATTCAGGCGGCGAGGTCTTCATCCATCCAGGCAGCATCTTCTATCTTCATCCAGGCAGCATCTTCTATCTTTATCCTGGCGGCGTCTTCTATCTTCATCCCGGTGGCGTGGAGGGGGTCCATCTTTCAAGACATCTGGCGCGGAGTGTCCTCTTCATACGGTCGCTGCCGTACACTGAATCTTCAATGCAAGGGAGCCTTTTTAAAATGGTGTCCCTTGCATTCCTATTGGCTGATTTGATTTTTGAAATTCAAATCAGCCAATAGGATGAGAGCTACTGAAATCCTATTGGCTGTTCAAATCAGCCAATAGGATGAGAGCTACTGAAATTCTATTGACTGATTAGCGTTTAGGCTATTTTAAAAGAGCTAAATGCCCTTTTAAGGGCAATGCAAAAGAGCTAATGTGTAATTTAGTTTAATTGGTAGCTATTTTAATTTTAGTATAATGGTTTTTAGGTTAATTTATAGTTTAAACTTAGGTTTTTTCAATTTCACAGGTTAGTTTTATTTATTTTAAGATAGGGATGTTGTAATTTTAATTTAAAGTTAGGGGTTGTTAGGTTTAGGGTTTAATAGTTAAATTTAGTTTTTTGTGATGTGGGGGCTGGCAGTTTAGGGGTTAATAGGTTTATTTAGTGGCAGTTATGTGGGAGGCCAGAGGTTTAGGGGTTAATAACTTTATTTATTGGCGGCGATGTCGGGGAGTGGCTGAATAGGGGATGATAGCTTTATTATAGTGGTGGCTATGTCGGGGAGCAGCAGAATACGGGTTAATAATTTTATTATAGTGGTGGCGATGTCAGGGAGCGGCGAAATAGGGGTTAATAACTTTTATTAGTGGCGGCGATGTTGGGAGCGGCAGATTAGGGTTAATAACTTTATTATAGTGTTTGCGATGTGGGAGGGCCTCGGTTTAGGGGTTAATAGGTAGTTTATAGGTGTTAGTGTACTTTGTAACATATTAGTTATGAGTTTTGTGTAACAGTTTTGTTGCGCAATACCCATAACTACTGGTCTCAGATAGCGTAACGGATCGTGTCAGTATAGGTTGGAATGCAAGCATTTTAGCCTCACCGCACAACCTGTAATACCGGCACTATGGAAATTCCATGTAAAAAAAAATATTATTTTTTGGAGTGCGGGACTGGCGATGCATTACAGGCTAAAATGCTTGCGGTATAGCTATACCGACACGACTCGTAATGGCTGTGAGACATTAATATGATTTAACAAATGATCACCCCCTTGGGATATTGTGTGTGATATCTTTCCATGCCTGTGAGTGTTTGATCATCGGGCCCATAGAGAGAACAATGAAAAATTTACATTTTAATATATCTTTGTGCCACCCCCCACTGGGAGCATTATTTATTACTAACCTTTTTGTTTACATAACTTTTTTATAGCTGGTACTTAAATACAGAGATTTTAGTATAGGAGGGGATATAACAGGCAAAACAGCTGTTTTGAATGACAAAATAAAGGTAGGGGAGCTATTTTTAAACAATTTAATACAATCCAGCAGGTAATATGAGCAATTTGAAAAACATTAAAAACAAAATGTATGCTTACCTGATAAATGTATTTCTTTATTGACACGATGAGTCCACGGATCATCATTAATTACTGTTGGGAATATCACTCCTGCCCAGCAGGAGGCGGCAAAGAGCACCACTGCAAAGCTGTTAAATATCACCTCCCTTCTATCCCACCCCAGTCATTCGACCGAAGAAAAGGAGAGAAAGGAAGCAACAAGATGCAGAGGTGTCTGCAGTTTATAAAATACAACAACCTGTCTAAATAACAGGGCGGGCCGTGGACTCATCATGTCAAGAAATAAATAAATTTATCAGGTAAGCATAAATTTTGTTTTCTTTCTAATGACACGATGAGTCCACGGATCATCATTAATTATTGTTGGGAATCAATACCCAAGCTAGAGTACACAGATGATAAGGGAGGGACAAGACAGGAAACCTACCTCTGCCGAGGTTAAAAAGTCAAATTTATAGAAGTTTGAAAAAAAAAGTGAAGAGAGGACCAAGTTGCAGTCTTGCAAAACTGTTCCATAAAGGCTTCACTTTGAATGCCCAGGAAGAAGAAACAACCCTCGTAGAAAGAGCCGTTACTCCCTCGGGAGGCTGCTGTCCAGCAGTTTCATAGGCAAAGTAAATTATACTCTTTAGCCACAAAGAAAGAGAAGTAGCCTTAGTCGCCTGTAAATAGAATTTTAGTGCACGAACCACATCCAGATTGTGTAGAAGCCGTTCCTCCTGAGAAGAAGGATTAGGACACATGGAAGGAACAATAATCTCCTGATTAATGTTCCGGTCTGAAACTACTTTAGGGAGAAACCATAATTTAGTACATAAAAAGGAGACTCATACTGCAATACCAAGAGCTCTTAAAATCTACGAACAGATGAAATAGTGACAAGAAACAAAACTTTCCAAGATAACAACTTAATATCTAAGAAATGCATCGACTCAAACGGAGCCCCTTGAAGAACTTTAAGAACTAAATTAAGACTCCAAGAAGGTGTAACTGGTTTGAATACAGGCCTGATCCTGACTAAGGCTTGACAACGAAATGAGGAAGAAAGGAAGCTGAGTCCTGGAGTCAGTGATCAAGTTTATTACGGAGCAGGCTTCAAGATGAAAGGTGAGCTCCTATCTTACGCGTTTCGCGCATGAGCACATGTGCTTCATCAGAGATATCAGTCTCTGCTGGTCAGGATCCCTATAAGGATGTGAGTGGCCAATCAGGATAGATAAGATCATTAACTCTTAGGATGAAAGGCGTTTACTTAAATAGTAGGTAGTTAAATGGTCACTCACTGGTTAATCATATTGATCCTAGTCAGCAGGAGACTGATAGAACAGATTGCTAATAAACAATTGTCTATATATATAGTACTTGCTTATACATAATATTTCAAACATGTGTATATATATATATATATATATATATATATATATATATATATATATACATTTCAGCCATTACAATGCTAGAAAGGGTCACAAAAAACGGGAACATTTTGTGTGTGCTAGCTAAATGCTAAACATAAATTATAGTCTGTATGTTTATACATCTAAAGTCAAAATTATGTTGTGGTGGAACAACAGAGCAATTTTTGCAAACATCAGTTTGGATTAGTCCACTTAGTCTAGGCTTGTACTTTAACTAGACTAAGCAAAGCAATAAGTGGCCCTCAATAGGTCCTCAGCTATATATATATAAAATATCCATTAGTTAAAATTATTAATAACATTCTATAACCCCATATACAAAAGTATATATAAATGTATATATGTCTAAACCACATTTTAAATCTACAAGGAAGGAGTATATGCTATTCACTACCTTAATGTAGCCCCTAAATAGTATACAACTAGTGAGTATATTTCACTCAATTTAGTAGATGGATGAATGGAAATCAGTATAGTGATCCTCTCTAGAATAATTATATATAAAATAGAGAGAGAAAATAACTCTAAATATTTAATACTATAAAGGGAGGCTGGTATATGTTACCTACCTTACCAGCTATGAGATGGCTACACTAGAAAAAGGTTATAGCTAATAAATAGACATAATAAAAACATTTGTAAATTAGACTAAAGACAAAACTTTCTTTTTTGATTATTAGGAAAGGGACAAGTCTGACTTGGATTTAGGTCACATTTAGCTTATTGTAACCCTTGGTGGATATCTTTTTTATCTCTTTTGTTTATCTCTTTTTATCTTTTTTTGTCTTCTTTTATATGAGTATTTTAGTCTAGAAACAGCTAAATTGTGTGTATAGGAGGGATCCTATTTACTCTATATATAGATTCACATCATATCTTTTGTTCATGCCTTGGGGTACCCTAGTTTGTAACATGAAAATCCAATATACTTCTCTTTTGGATAGTGTTTTGTTTCTATCTCCCTCTAACGGATTACTAATTAGGTGTTCTATGGCTTTAAATGTGAAATGGGTCAATTTTTGTGCATGTGTATGAAAATGTTTGGCCACTGGTGTTCTGGGAAATTCTTCTTCTACTGTTATCTTATGCAGTCTTTTAAAGGACGTGTCGTGATTCCTACATATTGTTGTTGGCAAAATGAGCATGTGATTAAATAGTTTATGTATGTTGATGTGCAGTCCATTCTGGTAGTTATCGGATATGATTTAATAAAACTCTTGTCAGTATATTTACAACTCTTGCAAGGTACATGGCCACATCTATAATTACCTTTGGTTGGAGTAAACCAATTAGTAGTTGGTGGAATTTTGTTATGAAACTTGTGTGTAATCTTGTCTCGTATTGTTGGTGCTCTTTTAGCTACAAATCTAATGTGTTTCTGTAGTTTGTCCCTCAAGGTAATGTCACTATTAAGAACAGGTAAATATTTCTTAATAATCCTTGTGATGGTATAGAATTGGTTGCTATAGCTGGTAACAAAGCATATGTCTTCTTTAGAGGTAGATCTGGTTATGTCATTATTGTTACTGTTGGATGTACTATTTACTGCTTTACTATTTAGTAGTAATGTCCTGTCCATTCTCATTACTTGAGATTTGACTTTGAGAAGGAGGCTTCTTTTGTATCCTCTAGTTACTTATTGGTTTGTAAGTTCTTCTGCTTGTTTAGTGTATAACTGAAGAGAACTACAGTTTCTCTGCAGCCTAAGATACTGACCCTTAGGGATGCCTCTTTGTGTGTGGGGGGCATGGCAGGAATCTGCTCTTAGTATCGTATTTCTTGATAGAGGTTTTCTAAAAGTACTAGTTGTTATTTCTCCTTCACTATTGTGTTCTAATGTGAGATCTAGAAAATTGATAATATGATCATTATTTTGATGCGTGAATGTCAGATTAAGTGTATTATTGTTGAAGTGATCAATGATCTCCTGAATAGTAAGTTCTGTATTTTTCTTATAGATCAGGATTAGATCGTCTATAAACCTGCCATATACAACTACTTTGTCCTCGAGGGCCAGTCCACCCCCAAAAAGATGGAGATGTTCAAAATACCCCATATACAAATTTGCATATGAGGGGGCAAACTTGGCCCCCATGGCAGTGCCACATCTCTGGAGGTAGAAATGGCCCTCGAAGACAAAGTAGTTGTGTGTAAGAAGAAATCTGGTGAGTTCTTCAAGAAAAGTGATAAATTCTTCTGGGTAACTGGTGTGCCTCCTTAACATGTATGTTAGAGCTTTGAGGCCTTCCTCATGGGGGATACTAGAATAGAGGGCTGAAACATCTATGGATAGCCAGGTATAGCTATCTAGCCAGGTAATTGCTTGAATTTGTTGTATCAAGTGTGTGCTGTCACGTATATACCCAGGTAGGGACTTGACTATGGGTTGTAACACGTTGTCTAGCCAATTTCCCACCCTCTCGCACAGTGAGTGAGCCTCTACTGGCTACTATTGGTCTGCCAGGTGTATCAATAAGAGTTTTATGTATTTTAGGTACTGTGCGAAAGGTGGGGATGGTAGGATATTCTACTAGACAATAAGTGGCTGTTTCTTGGGTTAAGAATCCATCTTCCACAGCTGAATCTAACAGGGTGTGGAGTTCTTGTTTAAATTTATGTGTTGGGTTGTAAGTCAATTTTAGATATGTCTCACTATCATTAAGTTGTCTATATGCTTCTCTTTTGTAATCCTTAGTGTTGAGGATTACTACTGCCCCCCCTTTGTCCGCCGGGGTGATCACTATATTCTTGTTGATACTGAGTGATTTAAGTGCTGATTGCTCACTGATGGATAAATTATGTTTACTTGTGTAGTTAGTGGTAGTACTAGTGATATTCTCTAGGGAGGAGTGTAAACTGGTAAGTTCAGACTCTACAAGATTTTGAAACATCTCTATTGCTTCGCTTCTACTGTGAACTGGGTAGAAATAAGATTTGGTGTGTAGTGAAGTTTTGAGTGTAGGAACAATGTTATAAGTGCTGGCCTCTCTGAGTGTTGTGGCTTGAAGTGAAGTGAGTGTGTGCAGGTCGCATAGGTCTCTGAATTGTAAGCCTATGGAATCAACATTTTTAGTCAAATTCTTTTTATTAGCATGGAAATCATGAACAACACACATCAAGATCACATTGAATTCAAAAGTATAGAAGTTACATCGAAGGTATCAGTGCATCGACACAGTCTCCACATTTCACATATAAACAGGAAAAAAATGGATATGTAGGGAAAAAAGAAAGAGGGGAAAAGAGCACATTATATCGAAAAATGTAGTCGTAAGGGGTGTCCAGTCCCGGGGCAGGAAGCCACTCGACCTAAAGCTCTATATAAGAGGAAAAGAGAATCAACCGAAGCTCAGAAGTCAGGCAGAGTATTAGTATGGTTCCTTAAGTCTAGTTGTCCCAAGAGCGTCTTTATGAGTTGTGTTTTTTGTTTTGATAGTCTTCCCAGATAGCCCGAAGGGCTGTAAAGTTGTCTGAGGACCCTTTCTTATATTCAGCGTATTCCTCTAACTCTAACAGTTCAGATACCTTGAGTCTCCACATTCCTAGAGAGGGAACATCTGGAGCTCTCCAGTTTCTCGCTATCAATATTTTAGCACTATTGGTAAATATCCTAAACAGCAGATAGAAGGATTTAATTGGGAGTTTTAAAGTTCTATTTAATAACCAAATAAGGGGGTCCGGTGGTAGTTGGATATTTAAAATCTTCTCGACCTCCGCTATTACCTCATACCAGAAGTTATTCAGTCTTGAGCACCACCACCACATATGACCCATGCCACTGCCATAGTGTCCACATCTCCAGCATTTATTATTAGTACTTGGGTATAGTTTATGAATTTTTCGTGGGGTTAAATACCAGCAGTGTAGAATTTTGTAATTGGATGCTAGGATGGATGCAGAGGTGGAGGATTTTTTAGTGCTTAAAAATATGGAGGTGGCTGTTTGTGGGAGGATGATCCTACCCAATTCCCTCTCCCACATCTCCATTGAGTGTGGCAGAATGCCTGGTAGCGGTTGAATCATAATTTTATATATGGTAGATAGGGAGTGTCTCATAGGGGAACTCGACAAGAGCAGCTTCTCTAAATTAGTAGGGGGGCGAACCATGTTACTCATACAGGTGTGCGAAGATATATAATGGTGTAGTCTTCTATAGGAAAACCAGTTTCGTGCCCAGCCATAACCCTTTTCAATCAATTGTTCCTGGTTAAGTATACGTTCATTATAAGTGACATTAAATATTTGTACATTGTCGTCTGTGCATGGGGGAAGGGGTGAATGTCCTAGAGACCCTAATGAAAAAAATGAATTATGTGTGAGGGATGTCAACGGGCTCGGGTTAGAGGATAAGCAAGGGTTTTGCTGTTGTGCTCGGTCCCACACGCCCACCGTCTCTCTGGTGATCGGGAAGGGGAGCAACTTAACTGTGTCGCGGCTAGTGGGGCTCCATAGCATTGTGGCCAGTGAGGGATTTAGATTGATATGTTCCTCCAGACAGACCCATCTCCTCTGATTCCCGGCCACCCTCCACTCAAGGATCCTTTGTATATGTAATGAGGTCCAATATTTATTTAGGTCGGGGACACTCAGGCCCCCATGCTCTCTCAAGAGGGACATGGAAGTTCTGTTAATCCTTGGTGGTTTCTTTTTCCAGATGAAGGCACTGAATAGGCTCTGCACCTGGGAAAGGTATTTGGGGGGCAAGGGAATCGGGATCACCCCCATTATGTACAGTAGTCTGGGGAAGATGTTCATCTTTATCATGTTGATCCTTCCCCACCATAAGAGCTTCTTTGAGCTCCATGAAGATAGATTGTGCATAATTGCAGTCTTGATAGGAATGAAGTTCTCTTGGAACAATTTATCAAAAGCATTGGGAAGAAAAATACCCAGGTATTTGAGTGAACCCTTGCACCATTTTAGGGGGCAAGTCTGTTTAATGGAAGCTATAGAGCTCTCCGGGAGGCAGAGGGTAAGAATCTCCGATTTCGAGTGGTTCACAAGAAAATCTGTGAGAAACTGGAAAGTCTTGAGTTCAGACATCAGTTGAGGTATCGAGGACTCAGGTTGGGTGAGGGAAAATAGGATGTCGTCAGCGAAGAGCGACAGCTTGTATTCGTCGCCCCCCACTACGATCCCCCGGGCCTCAGGGATACTTCTCATTCTGGAAGCAAAAGTCTCGATAAAAAGGGCAAACAGTAGGGGGGATAGGGGGCAACCTTGCCGTGTTCCATTATTAATATCAATTGGGGGGGGAGAGGGATCCGTTAACTGAGATTCGGGCGCTAGGCGAGTTGTAAAGTGCGAATATACGATTCATAGTGGTATCGCCTATTCCAAAAGCCCCCAGAGAAGCCCTGAGATAAGACCAATTAACCCGATCGAACGCCTTCTCGGCATCCGTTGAGATAAAGGAGGTAGGAATGTTATGGTTAGAGGCGTACCATAAGAGCATAGTATTGCGAACAGTATTATCCCTGGCCTCACGACCAGGGACAAAGCCCACCTGATCGTTATGAATGAGAGCAGGGAGAACACGGTTTAGGCGGGTTGCGATAATCTTTGAATATATTTTGAGGTCAGTATTGATCAGGGAGATTGGACGGTAGTTAGTAATTAGTTCTGGGGATTTGTGGGGTTTGGGGATAACAGTGATGTGTGCCCGTAATGATAACGGCAAGAATCCCTCTCCGTCATCAATGGAGTTGTAGTATCTTAGAAGGTAAGGAGAGAGGATTTCTTTAAATTGTTTGTAATACGAGTTACTAAACCCGTCTGGGCCTGGGGCTTTTCCATTGGGAAGGGACGACACAATTAATAGCAGTTCCTCCTCTGA